>NW_008752067.1:409417-416139 GCF_000715545.1 Opisthorchis viverrini | reverse complement strand
GGAGCACCAGATGAAGGAGACCGCTGTGGAGAAAATCCACGCTGCTTTCAGTGGTAACGAGTTGCCCGGACGCAATCACTAAAAATCTCTTCCCTAGTCTCAAATCCTTGTATGCCAGAATGGACGAGGGCTCTTTTAACCCTCAACATAACAGTTCGCTGCGTGTGGGAGGACTGTGACCTCTGACTCAAATGGTTTGAAAGTGCATTCGTCATCTGATTCGTGTTTAGCTTGCTGACTTCGTTTTCATCAGTAAAATCACTCATTCAGGTTCTATACTTCGTTCTGGCACTGATTCACTGGTTCGGTTCAACTCTTACGAAAGACAGCAGTTTCCAGTGCAGTTTTGTTAGAGCGCTGGCTATCTGAACTGGTGACCCGACACTCATCAGTTATTCAAGGGGTAAACTAAAGGGCGTGGTGGGTTGAACTGCACAGAGTCCCAAGAGCTCAAAGCTGACTACAGCAGGTGTCCACCAAGACCATAGTAGTACCTGATTCATCGGTAAGAATTTTTTCCGTATTATAAGGCATAGTTAAATCGCCCTGGATGCACAAAACCTACTTCTGTGGAAGGACCTTGTTAAGTTTGGTGCCTCACCATTTATAAACAAGTATTGTACCCTGTATAAAGAAAAGACACAACTATCTGACCAAAAATCATTTCCAAAACGCAACAAGCCTGAAGTATTATGGCAAAGATCCCAGTAAAGCGTCACACAAGCGATTCCAAAGAAAATCGTTTGCTGCGGGCTACTGTAACCTTAGACATCCATCGGAGGGGGTTCAGATTGAAAGGAGTGTGAAGTACTTCTAAAAGCCGAGCTATGGTGTGTCCGTAGGGTGGTGAACTAAGGGCTACCATTTGGATCTGTTTAATTATATCACCAAGCTTTGTTGGATGAATGACCGCAAGTCAACTGTATTGACTGGGCCGAGGTTTTCTCGTTCGTCAGTGCCTAGTAATAATGGAATGTATCGTTCACAATCGAATGAATGGATCAAGCGATATCCATACGCTAGTCTCTGGTTAGACTAGAACTCACACAGCCTGTCTAGTGCGTCGGAAATTTCAAAACCCCACTATCCAGAATGGCATTGCAGTCGAGTGGAAAGATGAAATTTTTATATGAAGCATCAGGCTCAAAATTATATGTACAGATGATAAAGGAGAGGAGCCTGAGGCAGAAGGCAAAGTTGACGCGGGAGGAAGCATAGACTATAAACTGTCTGCTCATGGCTCAGTTGACTAGCTCCAGTAGCTGTTGTCGCATAAGGGCGTCAGACATTGACGAGAGCAAGCCACCATGAGGGACAAGCGGACGGGTAGTGGAGGGGGAGAGAGACTCGGCCATTTGCGGATTCCGTTGCATCCAAGCGATTTCAGTTTGTCCCACTTGTGCATGAGAAGCCTTCGTATTCGTCAGTGTATCGTCCCCGACGCTGGCCAGTTCATTGTTTAAACAGGCTAATAGGTCCGTACCCATGTAACGTTTACTAACTCCGATATGGCGCAAGATGAAGGCTCCACACGCGCGATTTCGCATGGATAGCTAAAGTCGGGCGAAAAAATGATGAGCAAACACATAACTACCGAACGCAATTCACCATAACAAACTGCACATCTAACACTGAAGATCGTCACATATACAGTTCTTTAGCAGTAGATGAGTAAGGAAAGAAGCTGAATGAATGATTTATGACAGAACGAGTAAGCCACTGAACATTTCGCAAACCCAACCGAATATGTCGGTAAGTTCAATTGCGAAGCACGGAAAACAAGCGGGTGACAGATTAAAAAGGCCCGTACTCAAAATGGATGAAGTCTTGCGCAGACATTTCGACCACAGTTTGGCGGCTGTGGTGTTACATACGTTTTAGTCAGAATGGGTGGATTCTAAGAAGTTTATAAGGTCATGACGCAAGCAAAATCACGCGGTATAACGCTAGTGGCGAGTGTACTAGAGTGGGAATGATATCGATGGGGTGATACAAAACAGAAAACCCAATAAAAAATGAAGTGGGATATCAGACTTTCAGCATGAATGCTTCGACGGTCTGTCCCACTTAGCCTTCCGTCTCGGTTGCCACTCACTAAACGCACAAGAAAACGGATTCTGGATTCCTACGAATTTTATACAGTGAACATTTAAAACACCAGAATCGCGGAAAATATTTGAGTGTGAAAGGAGATTCACGACTTAGTGGCACATGAAACTTGACGTACTTATTTTAGTAGTACCTTCTTCAGAGCTCCAGCCAGCCTCAAGCCGCGCATAGGCGGAACGGTAGCACGTCCGAACCACGAGTTAAGGGCGCGCTTCCGCGAATCCTTGGTACTTTGTGATATGCCAACAGTCCACATTCCATGGAAAGTATGAACACTTAACAGTCATAACCACAGCTGCCATTCGGAAGAGTTGTTTGGGCTTGAGTATGCAATGATCAAGTGGTCAAGTGAACAAGTGATCAAGGGGTTGTTGATAGCTCGCTTCAGAATGCGTGCAAGGTGATGGAACGCATTCTGAAGCGAGCCATCCTAGATCACCTTACTTCCAGCAAACTGATATCTCCAGTCCAACATGGATTTCCCCCAAACCGTTCTCGCGGGACAAACATGCTCGTGTTTATGGGCAGCTTAACCCAAACCAAGGACGAAAGACTCATATCGGTTGCCATATTTTTCGCCTCATTAAAAGCCGCTGCTCCACAAACTCGAGTCTTACGAGATTCAAGGGAAATTCCTTCGCTGGATCAAGGCGTTCCTATCAGACAGATCATTCCGAGTGAGAATAGGCTCGACCTACTCCTCTCCAGCGCCGGTCTCCACTGGAGTTCCTCAAGGATACGTCTTGGGTCCGCTTGTCCTTTTCACTGCACCGTGAGAAATCGGCCCAAAAGGCATTCGCCATTTTGCGGATGATCCAACGCACCTTCTCCCGTATTACTCGCATGGACGTCTGAATACTCCATGGGACCTACGTCAGACCACTTCTGGATTACGCCAACCAAGTTGTTTACTCAGGACGCACGAAAGACGTCATCCTCATTGAGCGTGCGAGAACGGTTGCCGGCCCCAAATCCGTGGACTACGAAACGCGTCTCGCGATGCTTGATTTCTTTCCTCTGGAGTACCGTCGCCTCTGACGGGTTGTAATTCTTACTTACGCCCTATTTGAACAGAACTTGGAAAACAGCTGTTTTACCGTTGACCCAGCAAACACCCGGCGAGGACATAGTAAGAAAATTTTCAAGCTCAGAGCACATACATTCATTAGACAAAATTTTCTCTCATTTCGGGTAGTAGCTGCGTGGAATGACCTTCCTCCGACGGTTGTCCACGCTCCTTTTAGAACCCAGTTTAAAGCACTATTAGACATTTATTTATGCGAATCCTCGCGCTGGCAAGCATACTGCCCCGCGCTGAGAACATAAAGAGCAGTGCTACACGCTTTTTTCACTTGTGCCTTTCAGGTGAACGACAGCCAGTGACCGACAAGAACAAAAGCGACCGGGAAACTTGGGCAGAAGCCTCGATCCTGTGTATAAATCCGTGAATCCGTGAATCTGCGATTAGTATTTGGTTTTGCGGTGCTCAAAAAATGCCATATGTCATCCTCCATCGTTCGGTAGAGTAGTAGCAAGATGCAATCTTACCATCCTCATTTCGCGTTGCCAAAGACTATTAAAAAACAATATTAAAAGTTATTTCTAAACTTTGGGTAGCATACCATCGGAAATAATCTTAACACTAAAACCAGAACAGGGGGATTGCAAGCATCACTTGCGTGGAAATAAGGCGGACATATGAAACCTGCACTGTCAAAAACAGATCGGGTCCTAATTGGCCCCATCTAGACGCAGTGAGCATCGGAGATGGCGAAACACAAATGGATTGGAGTTTCATGACGGGTCGTCTGGAGTGAGGGAAAAACTAAATGTTGGAATGGTGAGTGAACTGAAGCTAGTAACCGTTGCAAGGTTTGGGTGACCTTGAGCTATGGGGCATTAGCTCAAGCCACGGGTAGCAAAGTGTGGGTGAAGAGCAATGCTCGGTGGAGTGGGAAGAAAGAGGGTTTTTAATACGGGAATATAGGTTAAGTTGGAAATGAGTTAACTCAGTCGTTCTGAGTAGTGGGAGAGGTCGTTGTTCAGGCTTCTCATGACATTGTGTAGAACCAGACTCTCGTCATGCGAACAATAATTAGGTTCTCGAGCAGACTATACTGTTGGGTGGCCGGCACTTTGGAATTCTGGTATAAATTCAGTGGAGTGAGGCAGTGTTGGCGCATGCAGCGGGATCCGTCGAGGAATAACAGACAAGGTGAACTACGGGCAGTCCATCAAAATTACTGTGGTACCGTCATCGCGACAAGCTAAGTGCTCAGTTTCGTTTTCCTCAGTGCGGTTTTCCTAATCATCTCTCACAGTGTGGAGTACGATTCGCCATTACAGCTCTTCGTTCTCTGTAGAGGGTAATGGACATTTTAAAATGCCGGTGAAAGAGTTCTTTCGCCGGCTTGAGCCAGGACCAGTCTTGGCGGGCAGTTTGGCCAAATATTCCCGCCCAGTGTTTTTTGTTCGCTTGACGGAGGCAACCTTTCGCGATGACCGCGTCAGTATACAAAACTGATGGCTCGTTCTCGCCCGGCCGCTGCAAGCCCACCAATGTCACTAGCCTACCGTGCAATGCCCTCTAAAATGGGCCATCGTAGATCGCTAACAGTTATCTCACGTAACACGGATTCATTCCAAATTGTACTTATGTGGCGAGTATGCTTGCGCTCATGGACAAATTAACAATCAGGACACAAAGGAGTCAGACTTGACGCAATACTTTTTATTTCTCAAAAGAATTTAGTCCACATGCTTCAGAAATGTAAAGCCTATGGGATTCAGGGTCGAATTTCTGTGCTTGATCAAATTTTTTCCTTTTGGTAGCGAAAGCTGGGTCACCTTGTACTGTGTCGGCATTCCTTGGAACTCTAAGGCTCTGCTTCAGAGCCACTTATCTATCTGGACGGCATTTTCGACTGTCTACTTTCGGACAACCTTAAATCTCGAGGTTCCGAACTCATGCCCTTCAAAGGCAAATTAACACCGCAGGGCAGATGGCGAGATACCCCAGTGGTTAGATAGCGAATTTCCTGACCGGAAGGTTCGTGGTTCGAACCCGAACTCTGCCTCTCGATTTCCTCTGTCTGGGCTTGGGCGACCTGGCAGTATCTCAGCCCTCCTACCTCGTGTTGCATGGCAGCTAAGCACCGAAAGGGTGAACTATTAGTTTTTGTCTGTCCCAGACAACTGGGGATAGTCATCATAGTGCCCATTTTCAAAAAAGGGGCTCGTAGTGAGTGCTGTAACCACAGGGGGTCGTAACGAGACTGTTGGTGTTACTTGTGTTTCGTTGCCTTCCGGTGGCTCGTGAGATACTGACTCGAGGACAGCAAGCGGAATTCCGACCTGGTAGGGGTTGCTTTGACCAAATCTTCACGCTGCGTCAGGTGCCAGAACGACGCCATTCGTATAAGCGACCCACAATTCTAGTGTTCCTGGATTTCCGAGGAGCATTCGACTCGGTTTATTGGTGTGTTCTTCTCGACACGCTCGCTCACCAAAACATGCCCCACAAGTTTGTGAATATAATACGTTTTTTGTATTCTCAAGCTTCCGGACGTGTGAGAGTATACGGGGAGCTGTTCAAAAGCTTTTACACAAAGCGATTCCGTTAGGAATGCCCACTTTCCCCATTCCTTTTCAAATTCTTGATCGGTGAGATAGTGAAACGGACGCAGGAAGGTCTCCAAAACCCTGATGTTTAAGTGGCCTGTGAGGAAATCCTTGTTAATCTGGAGTACGCAGACGACATCGTTCTCTTCTTCGAATAGGAGGGGAAGGCGCAAGTGTTTTTGGATGAACTGGCCAAATTCATCCCCTCCTTTGGTATGCACTGCACCCACAAAGTGTAAGGTCATACTTGTGGACGTGCAGTCATTGAACACGCCACTCAATCCAGGCAGAAGTACTGGAAGTTGTGCAGTGTTTTACGTATCTTGGAAATTGTATCAGTTCTGATTGTAATGTGACAGGTGAGGCAAATGCACAAATCCACAGGGCTCGGGTCGCGTTCGCTGATTTGAGACACCTATGGCGTCAAAGTGGTGCATCCTTGAATTTCAAGGGACGTGTGCATCAAGCTACGGTGTGGGCTGTTTTGTTGTACAGCTGTGAAACTTGGCCTGTTCGAGCACCGGAACTGAGACGTCTTCAGGTGTTCGGCAATCGTTGTCTCAGAACCATAGCTCGTGTGGGTTGATGTTGGCGTATCCGTAACGAGGCAATTAGGAAGCGAGTTTTCGGTTGTGCAACGCGTACTTCCACTAAAGAATGTGTCCAGCACCAAGAGCCGCGTTGGTTAGAACATGTGTTGCGTATGCTCAACCATCGTTCGCCGAAGGGAGTGCTGTTTTCCATGCCCAACTCAGAGTGGCGTAAGCAGAGAGGTGGCCAACCCTTGACTTGGCAGAGGTATGTGAAGCGCTTGGGTGCTGTCGGTGGTACTCGCCTTCCGGGATGGGAACCGCATGATCTCCACTGTGCCTGGTTGGAGACACTACAAGATATGGCTGCCGACCGATATCAGCGGCGTTCTTGTTGTCAGTTTCTCGCCAGGTCACTTGACAATGTTTGGAGGTGTAGGCACCTCGAAATGTTTGTTTGTA
>NW_008752067.1:406199-409365 GCF_000715545.1 Opisthorchis viverrini | reverse complement strand
TTTGGAGGTGTAGGCACCTCGAAATGTTTGTAGTAAGTTAGCACTAAGTCTCTTCCCCGTCCATCTTTATGCTTTTCTTTACAATAAGGCTTTCAAATAAATCATGGTTATACAGCAGTGAAGTATCGGTGTTGAACGCTGATGTCATGCTGTCGATGATGATGGTAAGTTGGATCAGCTTCCGCTCGAAGGAGTATTAATACACTTCCCAAAATATTTGTGTAAACCTTCAAAGTGCAGCGTGATAATCCAAGATTGAGTCGGTGTAACATTAAATGGCCGAATGGTGTTTCGCGCTAGAAGTAGTCGATAAGTTCATCTATCTGGGCAGTGTCAGGTGAAGATGATTAAATGTGGTCAGTCCATGACTTGGCGACGAAGCATAGAAGTCCCTAATAGTCAACACGGTCATTTTGATAACTGCCGCTCCCCCGCCTAGGGACCGCTGGATGAGACAAAACAATGGCTAGTGACCTTGGCAGATGTGGTTGTGTCACGCAGATAACGACGGTCTTGCAGCAAAGCTCTCGCTTCTGCTACGTAGCTCTCACTTCCTGCCTCGTTGGGCGAATAGATCGAGACTGTCGCCATCGCTTCCAACGGTTGGCTCTCCCTTATCTTCGATGAACCAAGCTGTAGCATTTGGAACCGCTGCACCTCGACACATGGTTTTGTGAGCTAAAAAACCTGACTGAGGGGATAGCTGAATGGTTGTATTTCCTTGACCAGCAGTACTTATGAGGAATCGGATGTTATGATTTTGGAAACCGCTCTTTTAACGCACACCTTTGNTATGAAGAATGGGATGTTATGATTTTGGAACCCGCTCTTTTAACGCACACCTTTGGCTCACCTTTTGTCGCTAGAGTACAAAGTCTACAACATCGTGTTGCGCTTACTACTCATTTGTGGGTGCGAAACCTGGCTTGTGTACACGGGAGATAAAAAGACACCGACTTCCTCAGAAGCATTACATACGTATTCTGTGAACGATGAATTAACGTCGACGAAATGCGATGAATGGTTTTTCGTAATGAATCGACTTCTCTCCAACGTGGTGTGATACGGTTGAACTAGCCACGCTCACTTGACGGTGATCTCCTCATATCAGGTGATAAATTGTGCCATCGTACCATGCGTTCTTTAGCCTGCTTCAACTAGAACAATGGACGAGGCATGATCTGCTGGTGAAGCCTGAGGGGCCCAACAACCGGTGTTAGGTTTGTTCCCTAATGCCGTCTACAGGGCTCATACACGAGAGGTCTGTCTCTGCGTTCAGCTGTAGCACCCTTCCGGAGCCTAGCTGCCATTCCACCCGAAGGAAGCACGAGGGCTGAGATACTGCCAGGTTGCCCAAGCCTAGACAGGGGAAGTCGAGTGGCGGAGGTCGGATTCGAACCGCGGACCTTCCGGTCAGTAAATTCGCGCTCTAACCACTTGGGCCATCTGGCGAAATCTCTTAGCCAGTTATGCTGCTGCGACCACTCGCTTATGCTCAGCTTCTGCTCCCCTAGCAGTTCCACCATTCCCCCCCCCCATTTGATGGATCTCAGATAATCATTTTCATTTTGCACTTTTGGTGTCAAAATGATGTAGCAACCGGAACCGACTTGCATTTATAAACAGTCTATGGTTTGAAAACTTAATTTCACTAGGCTGGTGCAAACCGAAAGCTGAGCGGGTGCAAATTCGCATTGGTGAGCAAAAGATATTACTAAACGTTTGGGTGCTGTCGTCTCTGTCCGCCTCGCTGGAGAGGCTAATGTAATCCATCCTGCGTTCGGCTGTGCATGTTGCAAGGCAAGACCGCCAACCGATGTCACTAACTTTCTTGTGAGTCCCTATCAGGTTGTCCGAGTGGATGGTGGCGTAGGTATCGTATGGCGTATTTTTGTCTCCGATTTAACCATTCGCTTTGTTAAACGTCCATACTTTAAGCAGTGTAATCGTGCTAACATTGCTTTCAACTGGCTGACGATTTTTTTTCGTGTTATTTGACAAATCATAGGAAAAGCATCGCTTTAGCGTAGTAGTTAATAAACCCATATATTCTTGGTCTCCGTCGGAGACCTATACCTTCAGGTAGCCGGTTGACCTTGACAACACCTACATTCGGGTACACTCAGCAGGTTCACTAAGCAAGATGGAGCCATCTGGGTCTCACGTAGTTCATCAACGGTAATTTGCATATGTTCGCTGACTTCCTTTGTTAAGCTCAGATATTGCGTTTAACAGCTCTGGTAGCGTATCAGTCCAAACCTCCATATTCATCATGCGGTCCTGTAGACGTTAGTTGTGTGTGAAAAATACAGGCGCGGTCTTTATCAGAGGTCAGACAGTCATAAGAACACCACTTTAATAAACTTCCTTATTTACATATTATGGTTCCGGTTCAGGAGGTGGATATAGTAATATGGCCCAGTGGTGAGAACGCGAGTTTATTGACCGGAAGGTCCGTGGTTCTAACCCAACCTTTGCATCCCGACTTCTGTCTAGGCTTGGGTAACCTGGCAGTATTCCAGCCCTCATGCTTCCTTCGGGTGGCAGCTAGGCACCAAAAGGATGTTGTAGATAGACGATTTTTTATATTTTTTTTGCTGGTAATTTTGCCCTAGTGTCTATTGGAGAATTCCCTTTTCCTGTCCCAAAGCTACCAGAAATTGAATTGTTTTCCTTTACAGGGAAGGTGATTGAATGTCTGAAAGTTCAGTACCAGTTGGTGATGGTGATGTATCTAAAGGATATCGCGGACAAAACGTTGACACCGCCGAACAAACAACGAAACAGGCGCGAAAGTCCAAGAAGCATGCTAAAGGTGAAGCCGAAGGTAAGGAGTCTGCGCGCATCAAGACCAAGAAACACAAGAAAGCTCACGAAACTTCGCATGCACTACTAAATTCTGATGACCCAAACAGCTGTCTTCCTGCTGAAGGAACAGCACCTCCATCTGATTCTAATGAATCAATCAAAAAGAAAAGGAAGCATGCGAAAGATGGTTCCAAACATAAAAAGACTAATCCGGTTGGAAATCTTGGAGTTACCTGTACAAACCCGGCTGAACGAAAACATAAACAACTGCTTTCAGATGACACCATGGATCATGTTTCTGATGTCAGGACATCCGCAACAAAGCGTTCAAAAGTAGCTAACCTGCAACATGACACAT
>NW_008752067.1:391902-406102 GCF_000715545.1 Opisthorchis viverrini | reverse complement strand
GATTCTAATGATCAATCAAAAAGAAAAGGAAGCATGCGAAAGATGGTTCCAAACATAAAAAGACTAATCCGGTTGGAAATCTTGGAGTTACCTGTACAAACCCGGCTGAACGAAAACATAAACAACTGCTTTCAGATGACACCATGGATCATGTTTCTGATGTCAGGACATCCGCAACAAAGCGTTCAAAAGTAGCTAACCTGCAACATGACACATCCAGGTGCGATATTCAAGATGATAACATGATACCTATATCCCCAGAGCTTACTCAACAACATTCCCTGCCTGAATCACCTCAGGCTTTCCGATCTCCACCACCATCGTCCGGGTCGCACTATTCATCCCGTGGGTCACGTTCTCCGTATAGCCGTTCTCCATCACTTCGCACTTCAAGAACACACCATCGTCATCTTGTTTCGCAAGGAAGTGACCGCCGGGGAGATATGCCTCGCGATCGTTTTCCTCGTCGAGGAAAATTTGATGAATCACGTCAGATAAATCCCCGGCGAACATATGTCGGTTATCGAAGGCCTTCCGCAAGTCGGGACACCAGTCCGGAAGAGTACTTTCCAGACCATTTCCGGTCCCGTCGCCGCCGTAGTCATAGCCGCAGGTCAAAAGAAGCTGATCGTAGCTCAAGAACTGAGGGTAGTAGGCAGACAGTTGGCCGTCCGCGTATTCTTTCTCCCACTCAAGGTTCGCGACAAAGACGATATCACCACACCAACCACTCAAGAAGTCGCAGTCCATCTGAACAGCTTAACAGACGGCACCGAGATGATGTGCCCTATCGTCGGTATCACCGCTCACCAAACAGGTATTCGAGCTCAACCAAAGACGGAGGGTCAGATGTGCGCAAAAAGACAAGTTCTCACAAAGCCGTCCCGGTTGAACGCTCTAGAAATGACGATGGAGCTCCAACCACTGAGGCCAGGCTTGAGTCAGATGTTCCTCGTCATGAATCTCCCAGTAGATTGCCAGGACGATCCGGGCGCGGTGAAGGTACCTCTCATTCTAAGAGGATCCGAGTGTCAGAAGTAAGTTAGAAAGCAGTTTTTGTAGGCTCGAAATCCTAACAGGGCTGTATGAATCTTATTCACGCCCGGTTTTACTAAGTCAAAGTCGAGAATATGTAGCTGCTTTTTACTGTTTCTTATCGCCATTTTCAATTGCTAATCCCTTGAAATTTATATTCCGGTACAGTATGCTTTCGTATGTTGATTTCGTCATCATCCTTGCGCGAAGTTTTGTGTACGGAATATTCAATAGAGGTTCCATTCTGTCGGTGAAGTCAATCCATGTTGAAAGGCCGAGAAGCACTGTACAGCGCATTGTGGAGTCTCTGAAACTATGTTGGAGTAGTTTGATGGAAGTGTTACCGTTTTCACCTGTCACCGTACTTTTTGGATTGCACTGGTTTCTTACAGCCAATACTCGGAGTAAGGCTCCGTCTCATTTCATAGTTGCATGGTGGATGTTCTTCGGCTCCCTTAGTACAGATGTGCCATTTCAATCATGCTGGTAAATAGTGGTCATCTCTAATGGGCCTATGGATGTAATAGTTCTCCTCTTGCGAAGCTTCCTTAATCTAGACCGGTTGGCCTTATGTGAGGGCGAGCTGAGTATTTGGATATCTTGACTCTCAGGTCCTTGTGCAGGAAGGCAGGTAGTAAAGTGTCCACCGAGATTGACCCCAGTGTTGACTTCAGTGGCGTAATCCGTAGACCTCCTGCAGACCTAAGCATTAGCCCTCGATCCACATCTTCAGCCCACCCGATCAACGACAACGTTACTCTTGGCCTGGTTTAATTTTTTCTCCTTCAGGTTGTCATTCGGGTGCAGACTGATATTGTGGTGATAAAGTCAGCCTCGTGCTTTTGAGTTCAGTCTACACTTTCCTCCACGGTAAAGTACAAAATTAACCGGTAAGCCTCCTTTTGCGGACGCACTTCTGTCTTGGTAACTTTAACTTGAGGAACTTTCCGTTCGTCTTTCACTGCGGTCCGTGTGGTTGGATGGCGCCGAGTCGCGCCGCTACCGAGGGAACATGTAAAGGTGTTAGTCGCCTAATGAAACTCAGTCCTTAGTCTTCGGACTGACAGTGTCATTCCTTGTGAATATCTTAAGAACAAGAATATAAAAATAACCGAAAACCAAATCTTAAATTTGACACAAACCGTACTGCTGAATTTAAAATTGATGTTATTTGTCTCTCGTTCCTGTTGGTAATCCTCTGTTCCGGGTCACATTTGCAGCGTTCCAGATCATCTAGTGAACAGACTGAGAAGCGACGTCATCGAAAGATACGTTCGAGTGGTAGTTCGGATCGCTCAGTCCGACTCAGTGCTCCTCATTCATCCGAGCCCTCTCATGAACAGGCTTCAAATCCTCGCTCCCCCAAGCAAGACAGAGTACGGAAGTCCAAATTGTCGTCTAAAGTCTGTGCTGTTCTGAATTTGTTGGGTGAACTTGGGACTGACATTGTCTCCGATGCTGAACTCGACTCATTACTGCCACTTGACATCCTGTCAGGTAACGACATAACGGACCTGAATTGCAGCACTTCACTCACCTGCCCGAAAATCCAGTTGGATCAACAACAGGCGGACGAATTACCAGCGCCACCTTTGGAATCCATGGGGGATTCCGCTGAAAAACGGCTCGATGATAAAAATCTCCGTGCACTCAGCTCCCTGGAAAACCTATCTTCACAAATCAGACAGAAGTTATGCGAACCGGAACAATGGGATGATTCAGTAGAACTTTCTCCCTCGTCTGACCACGAAGGTGATTTGGATGATGAGTCCCCAACCCACCAGTCGCTCGTCACCATTGCGACAAGTCGAAAGTCCCTCCCCAGCCGTCCACAACCGATAAATAGCATGCTAATGCCCTGGCAAGAATTGATCGAGTCAGCAGACAGTAGCTGTGCTCCGGAGACCGCGGTTGTATCTTCGGATTTAATCAGTCCCGTGGTGCAACCTGATGACTTACTGAGGTCTGGTGCTTGCAGTGCACGCTTGGTAGGTTTTATTTTCCATGCCCGCTCACCAGTACCAAACCAGTCCTCGTCATACTACTCCTCTAAAAAGTTCAGAGTCATGGGCTTTGTGGAAGATGTCTGTGGTAAAATATGATTCGTGAACATGAAATGCTATGTCCATCTAATAACCCTACATACAACGACCCCGCCCCCTCTATCTCTCGAACACGGCTGTATGGCTTTGGAAGGAGCTCATGAGTCTTGGACTATTCGTCCCCTCATTAAATGGCCACCCTCCTATTTTGATCCATATGGTCAGAAAAAAATCTCTGTTAGAGCCGCTCAGGTTAGCGTAGTCTCCAAATTTCCTTCATTTATCATGATACGTGTGTAGAGCTAAACACTTCATGCTAAGTTGATGTCACGTGAGAGTGATGTGGGAACTAATTGAATTTCTGGTTGATATTATTCTTTAAACAAATGTGTTACGTAAAGGCCGCTTCACGTTTCAGTCGTACCTATATTCAAGATATCAAAGTATTTTCCGTTGATATACCACCCACAGGGCCGTCGGAGGGATTTCATCAACCTGCCGATGGTTTTGTCAAGAAAAAATACTTCGGTATCCTGAAAATCGTTTCAACTAAGACGTATGACAGCCTCTGCAGTACGTTCATCTGAACATCAGCACCAACAAGCAACTCAATTAATGTTAGTTCGTACTTGACTTAGCAACTTGCCCTCTCTGTGATTTCTCTGTCCTAACTTTGGTTGCCTGTCTGTGGAGTCGTTTTGGAGGTGAATCACCCTCCTCACACACATGCGTGTTTCCAGTTCGTCTATGTGTCCATAACTTCATGCCCTTGTGTTTAACGTCTCATAAGTTGACGAACCAGGCATCCATAGTTCTCATGTGGACAGGGAATTTCGCACTAGTTAACGGAAACCATTTTCGTGCTGGATCAAAGAGAATCACAATAAGTCACACAATAAGTTTCACAATAAGACGCTCCGGGGCGAAAATGTTCGTTATTAGAGAGGGAATTGTCAGGGAGAAAAGGTGTTGTATGTCGGGAAACGCAAGATGCCGTTTTGGCCATATGATCAAGAGCGAACTTGTGGAGTAAACCGGATACCAGACACTTATCGGATTTCACTGGTAGTAGGAAACGATTGCGCAGGCTGATCGCAAATGCTCCCAGCTTGAGTTGCGGAGGTACTGACGGATTTGCATAGGCGCGTCATATTTTATGGGGCTGCTAAATAGTCTAGGCGTAACATGCTGTTCATAAGGTTGCTGAAATCACTTTACAGCCCACGACCAGTTTCACACTTGGGGTTCACCAAGGAGGCGTATTCCCCGAGTTTCCGTCAAACTTACGTTCTATTTTCACATCAAATTGGTGTGCAAACGAGAATATTTGGTGGGGCTGTCAAACGGTGATTGTAATCACCCCATAGCTGCCGTGTGACAATTAAGCACAGCGTGAAGAAATAAGTCAGTATTTTGTACTGTTGAGAAGAATTTAAACAGAAACTTGGCAAGACTTGGAAAAGTTCATTGTGGACACGTCCGTGCACTTTACTTTGCCGCACTCGTGGAAGGAACTGCAAACCCGAAAAACAAACCCACATCTTGAATACCTTTCGAAATTTGTCTGGACCAGATAAGCCAACAAAACAAACATCCAGTCAAATGTATTCTGTCACCACAAACATCATAGTTATTTGCTATTAACCAGAATTTCGGTAACACGGGTGGCCGTTGGTTTACTCGTTGAGCCGGATAATCCGATTGCAAAGCGGTGGTTTTTTTACTGCTACGACCCTTTCAGCTCCCCGACAACACACTGATGACCGTAGCTCGGTTGGTAATGAAATGCTTGCAATAAAATTATCCATCTCTGCAAATAAGCCAGAATAACTTTGCTTTTGACGGATTCATCTATATTCTGACGTTGGTTACGAGCGTGAACACAAGGTTGCTTGCTCCGTCCGCTCTCAAACTATTCATCCCATCGCCTCATTACCACACCATCCATCGCGAACTTTATTTGCAAGGTGAAAATCTTTGAATAACATATGTTCCGAATAAAAGTCGACCTCATAAACAATACATTGCAGCAGTGATGCGCGATCCCTCGTAAAAGACGCCGCCCCCAGCTTAACAGCACTATCTACAAAAATCACAGCTTTCACGATGTGCGAACAAAGGGTATGGATGATTAGTAGGTTGACACTCACTCAGGAAAAGGCGGAAATTCCCATAATGGAAAATGTGGGGTATTATTCCGTTTAGTGAAAAACCTGTCGACCACACTGAGAATTTTCTCCGCTGGATAAATTTTTGGAAAGGCCTGTTCCCTACTATAGTTCAGAATGGTGTTTGCATGCTTTTTGTTTGCTCTCAAGTCCCAATCCGTTTGCTAAGTTATTTTTGTTGGTTTCCTTTTGCATTACAACCTGTGACTGTTGGCTACTTTTCACTTTCATGGATCACAGTGCGATCCTAAAGATCTTGTCAATACCCCCCCTTTGAAGCTCTTGTTCCAAATCAAGGGTAATCGGCTTCATACCAGACACCGTAATGCGTTAAAGCCACTGTTTGTCGTGCCAGCAGTGCTGAATGGAGAAGCATTGACATACAGCTTCGTTAATTTATCGATTTTACTCTTGCGAACAACAAAGCTCGAATAACCTCGTAGGCCAGGGCGCGAGTTAATGGCCGAGTGTCCCTGTTTCGAATCCACTCGTGGTTTTCGATTGCTTTTGTAAGTCTGTGCAACCCGGCCGTATTTCAGCAGTCGCGCTTTACTCCGCTTGTGATAGTAATGCGCCAAACGAATGCCGAACAGTTCCGCCGGTTTATTTTCCATGGCCGGAATTATTTAGCCCATGTGTCATACGACAACGCCTGTGATAAGTCTGTCCCCTGTTCCCGGTATTTATTCGCACTGCTTTGAAAACCTCCAGTCTACACAGCCATCTATATCGGGCTACTCATAAGTAGTTGGATTAAGATAAGATGCTAAACCGCAGGCTCAGGACTTCCGCTCACATGACACAATCCTGATGTATTTCCTCGACAAGATTTAGTGAATGGTCTAGCTTAGCTTATTTTTTGTCACAGTGGTTATGACTGTTAAGTGTTCATACTTTCCATGGAATGTGGACTGTTGGCATATCACAAAGTACCAAGGATTCGCGGAAGCGCGCCCTTAACTCGTGGTTCGGACGTGCTACCGTTCCGCCTATGCGCGGCTTGAGGCTGGCTGGAGCTCTGAAGAAGGTACTACTAAAACAAGTACGTCAGGTTTCATGTGCCACTAAGTCGTGCATCTCCTTTCACACTCAAATATTTTCCGCGATTCTGGTGTTTTAAATGTTCACTGTATAAAATTCGTAGGAATCCAGAATCCGTTTTCTTGTGCGTTTAGTGAGTGGCAACCGAGACGGAAGGCTAAGTGGGACAGACCGTCGAAGCATTCATGCTGAAAGTCTGATATCCCACTTCATTTTTTATTGGTTTTCTGTTTTCTATCCCCCCACTCTAGTACACTCGCCACTAGCGTTATACCGCGTGATTTTGCTTGCGTCATGACCTTATAAACTTCTTAGAATCCACCCATTCTGACTAAAACGTATGTAACACCACAGCCGCCAAACTGTGGTCGAAATGTCTGCGCAAGACTTCATCCATTTTGAGTACGGGCCTTTTTAATCTGTCACCCGCTTGTTTTCCGTGCTTCGCAATTGAACTTACCGACATATTCGGTTGGGTTTGCGAAATGTTCAGTGGCTTACTCGTTCTGTCATAAATCATTCATTCAGCTTCTTTCCTTACTCATCTACTGCTAAAGAACTGTATATGTGACGATCTTCAGTGTTAGATGTGCAGTTTGTTATGGTGAATTGCGTTCGGTAGTTATGTGTTTGCTCATCATTTTTTCGCCCGACTTTAGCTATCCATGCGAAATCGCGCGTGTGGAGCCTTCATCTTGCGCCATATCGGAGTTAGTAAACGTTACATGGGTACGGACCTATTAGCCTGTTTAAACAATGAACTGGCCAGCGTCGGGGACGATACGCTGACGGATACGAAGGCTTCTCATGCACAAGTGGGACAAACTGAAATCGCTTGGATGCAACGGAATCCGCAAATGGCCGAGCCTCTCTCCCCCTCTACCACCCGTCCGTTTGTCCCTCATGGTGACTTGCTCTCGTCAATGTCTGACGCCCTTATGCGACAACAGCTACTGGAGCTAGTCAACTGAGCCATGAGCAGACAGTTTATAGTCTATGCTTCCTCCCGCGTCAACTTTGCCTTCTGCCTCAGGCTCCTCTCCTTTATCATTTGTACATATAATTTTGAGCCTGATGCTTCATATAAAAATTTCATCTTTCCACTCGACTGCAATACCATTCTGGATAGTGGGGTTTTGAAATTTCCGACGCACTAGACAGGCTGTGTGATTTCTAGTCTAGCCTGAGACTAGCGTATGGATATCGCTTGATCCATTCATTCGATTGTGAACGATACATTCCATTATTACTAGGCACTGACGAACGAGAAAACCTCGGCCCAGTCAATACAGTTGACTTGCGGTCATTCATCCAACAAAGCTTGGTGATATAATTAAACAGATTCAAATGGTAGCCCTTAGTTCACTACCCTACGGGCACACCATAGCTCGGCTTTTAGAAGTACTTCACACTCCTTTCAATCTGAACCCCCTCTGATGGGTGTCTAAGGTTACAGTAGCCCGCAGCAAACGATGTTCCTTGGAATCGCTTGTGTGACGCTTTACTGGGATCTTTGCCATAATACTTCAGGCTTGTTGCGTTTTGGGAATGATTTTTGGTCAGATAGTTGTGTCTTTTCTTTATACAGGGTACAATACTTGTTTATAAATGGTGAGGCACCAAACTTAACAAGGTCCTTCCACAGAAGTAGGTTTTGTGCATCCAGGGCGATTTAACTATGCCTTATAATACGGAAAAAATTCTTACCGATGAATCAGGTACTACTATGGTCTTGGTGGACACCTGCTGTAGTCAGCTTTGAGCTCTTGGGACTCTGTGCAGTTCAACCCACCACGCCCTTTAGTTTACCCCTTGAACAACTGATGAGTGTCGGGTCACCAGCTCAGATAGCCATCGCTCTAACAAAACTGCACTGGAAACTGCTGTCTTTCGTAAGAGTTGAACCGAACCAGTGAATCAGTGCCAGAACGAAGTATAGAACCTGAATGAGTGATTTTACTGATGAAAACGAAGTCAGCAAGCTAAACACGAATCAGATGACGAATGCACTTTCAAACCATTTGAGTCAGAGGTCATAGTCATCCCACACGCAGCGAACTGTTATGTTAAGGGTTAAAAGAGCCCTCTAGACTTAGTGGTTATTTCCGGTGGACCTGAAAATCTGCTGTCAAGATTGGTCTAAATCTGGTGGCAAAACATCTGTGGAATTTCAGTCATCTTCATTTTGTTTCCTCAGCTGATATGATATGGTTGATTCACTGTGCCTCAAAATGCAACATCTTCATCAAACGACCTCATTAAATTGTGCGTTTTGTGAGAGGGGCATCTTATAACTATCCCCTTGTGTGTGTGTGTGTGTGTGGCTAATACACCTAAGAAGTAGTCAGTTTCAGTTCACTCGAATAAACACTTCAGGGCAGCCATTTTTCTTGGCCTTCCCTAACCTTTTGCGCTGCTGAAATTAACTGAGTTGTTTTTTTACCTTTGAGAGCTACGGTTTAAAGAGTTGATACATCAATTAAGGGTAAAATCATCGCCTTGATGAGCCTGAATCCGCTAACCATTTGGAATGATGTCCTACTTTCACAGTTGGAGGCTGTAAATTTATGACCACAAAGTGGTTTTCCAGGCACATTGATATAGAGGTAGGTGAAGGCCCTATTAACGAGGACCACATCGCGATTGGCATTAGCGTGGAAGGACGTTAGTACTTCACCAGCATGATAACTTGCTTGGATGTACCCCTATGCTGGGAAGAAAAATGTGACATGGAAACCTAGAGCTAGCCTACGCTTCTAGCACCTGGTCAGAGAATCTGGATGGGAGCGGGTAACATGAGCGCCTTTGACAACTTTTAGCCGCCTTATCTTTGAGATCCCCAGTCATGCATAGGGAGAGTCACATGGAACTCGTCCCGGGGGGGGGGGGGGGCCGATGTTCCATAGTGTCATTCCCTTCCAGTATGATTTGTTCACCTCTATTTCGTGCCCCTAGTCAGGCACGGAAAACCCCCTCGGTAGACAGTAATCCGCTATGTGTACAATACAACCAAGCCATCTTAGCTTGCAGTGTTGGATCCAGTTTTCAAGCAAATTACTTGTTGCTTCACCAGGTAAGCTTCTCCCGACCACACTGGGGTCGCTGATGCCATCAGATTCGAACTGTGGTTCTGAGACACCGGTGGTCAAACAACTCCAGATATAATAACCTGCGCTCACAACAACCATACGGTGCTCCCTGTAGTGTAATGCGCGAGACCCAACGGGATGTCTTCTTGATGTCACACGTGGCACAGATTAGTTGACCCACAACTAGCCCTGCAGATTGAATATGTTTGCCACACTGACGTCAGAGCTAATACAACTCCCGCGAAATTAATGCTCTACAGCCCTCGGTGTCTGTTTTCGAACTCGTTAAGATAAAAACACTGGGATATCAGAAACCTTCTAGAGTTCACCGCGTTCTCTTACAAATGAAGAAAACAGACAACCATTGTGAGCATGTGCAGCCGTCACACAACATTGGCTGTAGTGGGATTTTTCGAGAGCTCGCCGAATGCCCTCACCGAAAAATCTGGGACCTACACACTGATCCGGAAACCAGATGCGAACCGTTAATAATTTGAAATAAGGATAAACAGCTGTACAGTGCCTCTCTGCTGTTTGGAGTAGATCGGCTTCACTAACAGGACGAAAGTTCCGTTTTCTTGGCCTGTTATTGCTGACATGCTCCTTCAAATGTGCTGGAGGACGTGATCCACGAGAGTTGGTATTAGCCAGGCCTATGGCTCTCTTGCCGGTCTACCAATTTTTACAACGCTTCTTTTCCATATGTTTACATTCCTGACCTAATGTGACAGACTCCCATCCTCTGCAATCAAGCAAGATTGGTTGGACACGTTTATCCCGTCCATGAAATTATTCGGCTTTGTAGCGAGTGCTTGAAGTTTGAAGCCACTATGGATACGCATTGGATGCTAGAAAAAGTGCCTAGCTGCGATATTATCCGAAAAGTAGAAAAGTGTCAGCAATTTTGGCTCTGCAAAACTTGCTCACAAGAAGTGCTACGACGTGGGTTGCACCGGGCAGCAGCACAGTTGTGCAGAACTTGCTATTTAACCGTAAACTGGCCTCTTCGGATGAGGAGGTGCAAATACATGTGTGGTCAGAAAGTAAGTGCAGAAAGTCGGTCAACTTTCCAGATTGTCCGAGTGTATTTGGTGCGGATCAACAAACCTAATTCCGTTATCCAGCATTACCCATTCTATATTGTTTGCCATTATGTTGCTGGTAAGTTTTCCGCATACTCCTCGAATTTTTTTTACCTATCTTGTGCTGAAACTCATAAGAAGACTGTTGTCCACCCTGCCACTGCATCGATAGTCGCCGAAAGTTCCGAAATGTGCCTCCGCGCTACTGGTTGCACCGTATCAACAGTTCTGTTGGACCAATATGCGGCCTCATTACCAGTCCAACTGTCTAACTCGCTATCCATGTTACCTGTTGCCACCTGAAGCAGTACCGAATTATATCTTGTTTCCCGGGCTTTCACCGTTTATGTGATCCCAATAAATAGGCAGTGAGCGGCGCCCCCAGAATAGTATGCTCCCTAGTCGTGGTATGTGTGTGCGAAATTTTCTTGCGTCCATCGAATGTGCTGATAACTAGTCCTTCGAATCGATTGGGAGCAGAAAATTTCGCACAAGGTTCATTTGAGGTCGCGACTTTAGACCTTATTTTGACGTGAGAACACTTGTTTTGATCAAGAGTCATTCAAAAATCTTATAGAGACCCATTTTGATTTCCATCGTGACATCTTGTAAATGATACTGAAGCACGTTCCTTATGATATTAACTAGAAAAAAGCTCCGTGAAGCATCAGAGGTTGGTTGGTTGGTTTAAAAAAGTTCGTTTCGGATGATGGAGTTTTAAGTCACGTTTTGGTGCCATTTCACATCTTATAAAAACTTCAACGAATACATACATCCGTTTGTCGTTTACATGCGAGTGGGATTTTCACACAGGTTTGTTGTTTCCTTTTGATGGATTTTTATCACAGTACAGCAAACTGCGCATTACGACTTGAGTGAGAAACCTTTGAGTAAACTTTTCACCTATAGCGCAATCTACAGCTACCTAGGTCAGATCCGATTCTTTTCACACTTTTCCACTACCGATTGGCCCTAATCCACTGTATTATGTAAAATGCCCATAAAAGGTTTGACCTAGAACGGTAGACTTGCCAATGAAAATTTACTTATAGCCAGTCTGGGTAAAGAGATGTTCATTTCTCCTGTAATTCAATGTCAGTCAGCGGTTGCTTCTCCTATTTGTTCGACTACTAATGAGTAGCATGACTCACACCCGCTTGTTATAACTACGCTTTTCTTCCCCGCCCCTTTTTCCCTGGGCTTTTGCTCCCCATCTTGTAACTAATGTCGAGATTGTCTTGCCTGCCCATCTTCTCTTAAAGTTTTGTGTCAACTCTACCTATTTTTGAATATCTGATTTGGCGGGAAAGCAGTAGCCCTAGGATCGAACACATAACCCCTCGAGCTCCTAGACTACCCTATTTTTATATTACCTTTGTCTTACATTTTACGTGATGGTGCTGCTTATTTGGATTGTGTTCTAACTGGCTTCAGCGGGCCACTTCGTTACGCTGTCAGGTAATGACTGTAGGTGAACTTCATTTGCACCATATTTATCCAACAGCCGTTTTCCAGACAGCTTCCGTTACCTCGCGAACTTTCTGACTATCTTCTGCGCCGTTATCTCTGCATCGGCCTGTTTTACATTGCCTGAATGCCTGCATCCAAAGCCCTACTGCCCCACTGCTCCTTTTTTCTGCTCCTACCGGTTACGCTATTGTTGGTTGTATTTTCTACTTAATTCATGATGTTTAACCCATTGGTTCATAGAACAACCTCTCAATAAGGCGTCTGCTGCCCTCGTCCCTCTGTTCCCACTGCCTACGAAATGCATTCACCTCGGATCTTACAAGGGGCTTGAACACATGTTTTAGTGTTGTTGTATTGTCACGTGCCCTTACGTCAAGCATAGGATTGGGTCATATGACTGGATACCTGTACACAACTGTCCAAAAGCAAGGACAGTACATTCCCAAAACGCAACAAGCCTGAAGTATTATGGCAAAGATCCCAGTAAACCGTCACACAAGCGATTCCAAGGAACATCGTTTGCTGCGGGCTACTGTAACCTTAGACACCCATCAGAGGGGGTTCAGATTGAAAGGAGTGTGAAGTACTTCTAAAAGCCGAGCTATGGTGTGCCCGTAGGGTAGTGAACTAAGGGCTACCATTTGAATCTGTTTAATTATATCACCAAGCTTTGTTGGATGAATGACCGCAAGTCAACTGTATTGACTGGGCCGAAGTTTTCTCGTTCGTCAGTGCCTAATAATAATAGAATGTATCGTTCACAATCGAATGAATGGGTTTTAAAAGACAAAACTGACATATACTGAACCCGCACTCTCGCTGCTAATGAAAGTGTCGCGATTAATAAATGGTGTTGTTGAATTTAATTCGCTGTGTTTAATAAATAAATGGTTTGAACTTAATTCGCTATGTCTAATCCAGCATTTATTTCAAATGGCAGAATTGTTTCTTTTTAGATGGAACATTTGAATGAATGAAGCAAAATTTACATCTTCTGAGAGTTCGTCTTCCTAATATGGGAGCAACGTACCTCAAATTGCTAGGAAAACACGGTGCATTATTTATGCCATCCGGGAAGATATGACAGACTGAACGGATCCCACTTTCCCTGCTTGTACACAAGTCCGGAGTTATATGGGAAATCCGTAGGGAAGTCGGTTCATTGGATACTGGGCATTTGAAACATCACCACTGACGCAGACAAACAGCGAGTAAGACAGTAGAAAGTTTGGTTTCAAAATAAGCCAGCTCAGTTATAGCATAAACAGGGGCACGCAATTTGAGTTAGAGGACAAGTCGGGCGAAAAATGATGAGCAAACACATAACTACCGAACGCAACTCACCATAACAAATTGCAAATCTAACACTGAAGATCGTCACATTTACAGGTCTTTAGCAGTAGATGAGTAAGGAAAGAAGCTGAATGAATGATTTATGACAGAACGAGTAAGCCACTGAACATTTCGCAAACCCAACCGAATATGTCGGTAAGTTCAATTGCGAAGCACGGAAAACAAGCGGGTGACAGATTAAAAAGGCCCGTACTCAAAATGGATGAAGTCTTGCGCAGACATTTCGACCACAGTTTGGCGGCTGTGGTGTTACATACGTTTTAGTCAGAATGGGTGGATTCTAAGAAGTTTATAAGGTCATGACGCAAGCAAAATCACGCGGTATAACGCTAGTGGCGAGTGTACTAGAGTGGGAATGATATCGATGGGGTGATACAAAACAGAAAACCCAATAAAAAATGAAGTGGGATATCAGACTTTCAGCATGAATGCTTCGACGGTCTGTCCCACTTAGCCTTCCGTCTCGGTTGCCACTCACTAAACGCACAAGAAAACGGATTCTGGATTCCTACGAATTTTATACAGTGAACATTTAAAACACCAGAATCGCGGAAAATATTTGAGTGTGAAAGGAGATTCACGACTTAGTGGCACATGAAACTTGACGTACTTATTTTAGTAGTACCTTCTTCAGAGCTCCAGCCAGCCTCAAGCCGCGCATAGGCGGAACGGTAGCACGTCCGAACCACGAGTTAAGGGCGCGCTTCCGCGAATCCTTGGTACTTTGTGATATGCCAACAGTCCACATTCCATGGAAAGTATGAACACTTAACAGTCATAACCACTGTGACAAAAAAAGGTTAAGCTAGACCATTCACTAAATCTTGTCGAGGAAATACATCAGGATTACGTCATGTGAGCGGAAGTCCTGAGCCTGCGGTTGATATTAGCATCTTAATCCAACTACTTATGAGTAGCCC
>NW_008752067.1:382904-391049 GCF_000715545.1 Opisthorchis viverrini | reverse complement strand
ATGCTTCCGGAGCATTTGCCCCACATAATTTGAGTAGGCTGGCGATTTCACCGTTCTGGGATCAGCCTCTTTGGAGTACAAACTATTTCAAATTATCTATATGATTTTGTTACATGGCTTGGCACAGACTTCACACTTGCAAAAAGTAAAGCACTACTGCAAGACTAGGTGGAATCAAGTTCAGACATTTGCTTGAATTCATCTATCTGGGTAGCTGCATTGGTCATGAGGGACTCACAGAAATCACTTCCCGTAACTCTTGCCAAAATCCGACAATGGTGGACGTCATTTTGGCCGTACTTTGTTCTACTGGGATCTATCCGACTTCATGTATCGGAAACATGGCAACGGCACTCGAATTTTCGAAAATGTGTTTACTTATCGGGGTCGACGAAGCACTCCGTAGACCTGGGTAACCAATGACATCGATGTACCGGAAAGATACATAGGTCAGCTTAACACGCTACATGGGTTAGTTATACTGGCATCTCGCATGTCAGAGAACGTTTCACCTTGCAAAGTCCTCCCCGTCCATCCATATGTTTGGCAAGAAGGATACAGTGGTAGTTAATAAACTGAAGGTCCTTGTTAATCAAATCAATCAAGTTGTTAACGTCCATCACTCCGATTGGAGGCCCCATAAAGGGACATGATACTGTTTGGTGACCCTGACAGGCATGATCAGGTCACGCAGTCAGTGGTAATCTGCCTCAGAGCATCTGCCTTCAGTGTAAAACCTTCCAACTTCATGTCCTGTCAGACAAATGAAACAACAAACTGACGTCAACAAACTGATCAGAACATTCTGTTGTCCTGTCCTTAGGCTGGATGAACAAAACTATGGCAGTTGAAACTGCCGTACTGTCGTACGCCGCATATAACTGAACATCGGGTTGGCTGATATGTAAGCGCCATTAGGTGTGCACAACACTACGCTGGCTACATATCCACAGTATTATTTCGGCGGTGCTGCTATCTAGGTTCACTTTATAATCGGTTTCACATCGAACCAGCGCTTGGAGCATCAAGATGTGCAGATGTCGCTATGTCTGTCAAGCGCACTAGGTTAAACTGAAGAGCTATTATCAGGCAAGACGATTGACACCACAACAACCTGGTTAGAGTGACCATAGTTCAATGAGAGCAATCTAAAAGTACACGTTACCGGGCCAGGTAACTTGACAACAGGCCTTCGTAAACGGCACAACAAGAACGGGTTCCGAGTCGACCTTCTCAGTCGATGCGTCACACACAAGCGTGGAGTCGCGCGTGGACTGGCGCAGGCATCCCATGAAAGTTGCACTTTTAGTGACCCCATTTCCAGCATATCAGCGCGTGAATGTCCTTTGTTGATGCACACTGTTTTGGTGTCGTCAAACTAAGTTCATGGGCATACTACGGCTTGGTGACGCATGTGCATCTGTGACGAACATGATGGCCTGTCCGCACGAAACGCTATTAATTGGATGCATAATGGAGAGATTTAGTTGGGTTCAGTTGGCCCTCCTGGTGCAAATGAGTGTGATTCCGAATCACCAGTTTGCTGTTGGGGAACCACTGTAAAACAGCATATTGGCATGCCTGTACTGGAAACCGAAATTTCGTCGGATTAGGGTTATTTGTGAACAGCGTGCTCTTTCCATTTATGAAGTCAGTATGAATACATTACAATGAACGTTAATTTCTGAATCTCATATTTTCAGTTCTGTTGTGCTCTGGCATCGTCCTCTTGCTGTGCTCAACACATTCTACAAAATTAAAGTTAAGCAAATTTGTTTAACTTTCGTTTTGACCCATTTGGTCAGGATCGTGATCCAGGGGCACCACACGTTTTCCGAAACACTGGTTCATTTCAATATATCTGAACAGAATAACACGCAAGCACTTCACTTGCTCTCATCAGCCGAAATTGTGAAACAGCTAGTTAACATGCAGTCGGGCGCACAGAAATAATTCATAAACGATGGTATGTACGTACATGAGAGTTGAGGTAGACTGAAGTCGCTGAAGTCCCGAGTAGATTTAGAGGACATTTCAGCTGTTTTTGTGTACAGAAGATGAGTGAATGTGCTCTTACCAACATTACTTCATGGAAAAAAGAGGAAATGGAGATGCAAACTCATCAGAACAACTGATCCAGCATAGATGGGTAACCGTTCAAACAAGAGTAATGTAAGTAAATAAGTAACGTAAGTAAGTAATGTAAGTGCGAATTTCTATAGACCTCAATTAAAATACTGAGATCTCACAGAAATTCTTCTCGGCGGAACACATAGAGTGGACAACGATAGTTGTCCGCCGATACTCTTCGTGGTCTATCGATGGCGCGTTGCATCACGTTCGAAAGCTCTGCCAAGATTTCCACGTGAAAGACTCAAATCTAAACCGCGTAAAACACCTAGGGACATTATGCCACACAAGAAACGATCCTGTATTTGCAGAATAGGAACGGTCGTAAGATTGGACTGGTCCGCATTTCCGCTGGCCCAGGTGATAGTACTTTGGTTGGACTAAAGTTCGGAAAACAAATGAATACACGAATGAATTGGAGGTGAAGGTTCAAGTATACAAATATGTGGGCAAGTCAGAGAGATTAGGTCACCGCTGACTGACAGTCGGTCGATATCTCGGACCGATTTCGCCAGCGATGCCGCACTAACCCTGAACAGTATTAGGCCACTAAGGAACTAAAAGATAGGGGACGCCACAATGTTTCGGGAGTTTTCTTAACGAATTGAGCAAAAAACTAAATTTCACCAGTTTTGAAGCGGTTGTGTACAAGCACGGGTTGCTAAAACCCGTTTTGTCGATCCCATTAGCAACTGCACAACAGCTTAACAAATAAACCTCATTGCCAATGCATATCCACAACAATTTGTCTAGGTATATGGCTTGCCTAAGCCTGATGGGTCTCCCTCATCACGTCAGAGAATAAACATCTGTCTGATACTTTCACGAGAAATTACATTGTCAGAGATCTTGGTGGAAAATTGAGGGTAGGGCTCAGTTACAGGAACCAGGCAGTACGAAGATGATTAGTCCATAAACTAGAATTACATGCCTCCAAAACCGTTCGCAAAATTCGTCCGATCAAACTGTCTCGCTTGTTTTTCTTCATTTCGCTTGCAGCTGCGAAAACGTACATGTCGAGATGACCCACCGGACACTCGGAACGGCCAACGGAATACGTCCCTAAGTAGGTACTAGGCGGACTGGCAAAAATCAGAACACGAAATCCGCGTCGTCCACTGAGTATTACCTCTAGAGCAAAGACCAGTATTATCGTTGTACATTGCTACTACTATACTAAAATCTCGATTTCCTTGCTTTCCATGCATCCATCTTCCTTCTCCACCTCCTCCTGATTATCATCAATATCATCGGGATTAAAACATCAGTGTTGAACACTGATACTTCGATGCTTTACACTGAAAACTCAGTTGAAAACCTCACTTTGAAAAAAAAACTATAAGATTTTGAAGGTATCTAGAGCTTGCCTTTTGCAATCGTTCCGAGGTGCCTACACATACAGACATTCATTCAAACAATCTGGATAGAAACCGACAAAAACAACGCCACTGACACAGACCAACTGCTATATCTTTCAACACACAATCTGTTTCACGCGGACGAAATCCTAGAGGGTGAATCGCACCGACATTAACCAGAATTTTTGTAATCTCTTTCATGCGGCTCTTCCAGGTTGATGGTCGGCCACCTCTCTGCTTTCACCACTCTGATTTGGGTACGGAAAGAGCACTCTATTCCACAAAAGATGATTCAGGGTGCAGACACACTTTTAGGTTGAAGTCCCCGTTGCACAAACGAACATCCGCTTCCCAATTATCTCGTTGCAGATTCTGTAGTGGACAATGACCTTATCAGCGTGTTCGAACAATCAACAAGCAAAGTAACCAATACAAAAAGCAGTCAGCCCAACGAAGCGTAAATACGCTCGTTCAGCAAGAAGTCAGCAAGTCGCACCGAAAAATTATGTATTCGTAACATCAAAACGAAACGAATGATAAAATATGTACGACAGTTACAAAGTGTAGTTTAAGTTCAGGAAAAATTGTAAATATGTCACAACGGACTACAGACACTACAATTCCATCACCCTGATCTCTGGTTTTGAGGCAACGGTTGTCGAAGTCCTGAAGATGTCTCAGTTTCGCCACTCGAAGCGGTCACACCTCACAGCCGTATCGGCCCGTCGTGGCCTAATACACACGTCCGTTGAGATTCAGCGATATACCGCTTTGACGCCATAGGTGTTCCAACTTATTGAACGCGACCCGAGCTTTAGAGATTCATGCATTTATCTCAACTGTCACACTACAACCTGAAATAAAACAACTTCGAAACTCCATAGACTTCTTCACAACTTCGAGTAACTTGCCTCAGATTGTAAGTGATCTGTTCGGTGACCTCATGTCCATAAGCAAACTAAAGCATCAGATGGCGGTGGTCAACTGCGCCTTCTACTCTTCGAAAACGAGAACGACTTCGTCTTCATATTCCAGATAAACAAGGTTTTCATGAGAATCTATCTGAATACCAAGGTTTCGAAGACCTCCCAGCATTCGTCTTGTTACCTTGTCGATCGTGAAATTAAACAAGAATGGAGAGAGTGGACGGACACCACTTTGTGTGCGCAGGCTTTCAGAGAGCTCACCGTATGCTCTCACATGCCTGCAAGCCTGAGAATACAAAGAACTCATTATGTTCACAAATTCCGCGGCTTTCCTTGGTGGGCAAGCATGATGGAACAGTCCGGTCATTTGAATCGGGTGCAGACCGAAAATCCAGAAATATAAAAATGTGGTCCATTTATACGTATGTTGTTGTTTAGCACCTGATGGGGTGATCCGGTCAAAGCAAACACTACCAGCTCTGAATCCAGCTCGCTACTCTTGAGTCAATGGTTCACGGGCAATCATAAGTTGACTATGAACAAGCGACTCTAAGTGCCTAGGTACAACAACCAGGCGTCTAGGCTTCGACTGCCTGAGGTAGTCGTCACCGGCTGACGCGGTGGCCAAGAACGAGTCACGACGAATGGGAGTGTCACTCCTAACGGATGAACTTACATGGAATGTATTAGTAGTGGAATGGGGAGTAGGAAAAGAAAATACCGTGAAAAAAGGATAGGGAAGGCATCAACAGTAGCCTGATTTCGTTTACTCGACCTGATGTATGCGACAAGTAAGTTAACCCGCCTGATAGCACCACACAACGATCTACGTGGCAGGTCGGCATGTTCAATCACGGGAATCATGGCTAAAGCGTCCTCTGAATCTAGGCAAGAGCTAAGCTACCTCAATCCGCCTCAAAGCTCCATAGACAGATATGCCGTTTTTCATTAACAGTCGTTATTTACGCGCCTAACAGTATAATGTCTACAGGTTTTGCGTTTTCCGNGCTAACCGCCCCGTACCAGTACCATTTTACGTTTCGGTACGGATATTTTGTGCTTTATTCTTTCTTCTGACGGGCAATTAAAGTTCACATTTCAGTCACCGACATGTATCGTCTCCAGAAATTGTGTTGCTGGAGTCCCATCATTCCAGCAGGTGGTAGAAAAAGCCACCTCCATCTCTTAGAATTTTGACGTCCATCAGAGCTCTTAGTCCCTTGGGCTCCTCACTCTTTGGCGTCGGAGAGATTTACTCGCGCTGTCGTACTGATTGCCTGCTGTTACAGATTTCCTGGCATTGATCAGTACTAGCGATTTTGATAATATCCACTGGTCATTGGGTCGTATTGGAGAAGTCGGAAAGATAGACTCAACGCCGTTAGCTTCACCATAGCTTCACCCACCCTTTACTATGTTTCATCCACATATCCGTTACCAGTTCAGTATTGGTTTACTGCAGAGAATTGTTGGGCTAGCTCAGATCAATCCCGTTCTTCGAAGATGGTGGATTGGCATGCTTTCGCTGGTCTATGAGGGCCTGAAGGGAAACGAACTGTCAAAAGTGCACGCACCATGACATGATTGTAAACTAGCAGGCGTTTTGCAGGTGAATGGTCAGCCACGGCAAGCTGGCACACACCAGCTGGTTTAGTGCCTAACTTGTTTATCTTCCTGAAACACAAGATCGTTTGTGAAGAGACCGAATCTTATAGTGCCAAAACGACAAGTAGACAAGACTAACACCAACTGAAATGCCATGTGGAAACACGCGGTGTCTTTTAGGACGGTGCATTCCTCCTTAAGAGAAATTGCTATCGAAAAACGTTACGTTGAACTCACGAAGAAACAGGAAACTTTCCGACAGCGGGGAAGTCCTACCCTCGGTGATTTTACTAAAAGCACCCGGCACGATGTTGAATAGTAAAGTCTATGTTGCATACCTGAGGCACGCTCTACTGGATAATATGAATGTCAATGATATTTAATTGTAACACCGAACACAACCGGGATTTGTGGTATGCACAGCTTCAAGAATACATACACAGTTCTTCCCTGAAGACGCCAGAAGAAATTCTGTTTACCGGGTGACAGACAGCATAAATGTCCTGAAAGCCTGAAATGCTTGCGTGATCGGTAGCTTGTACATTCAAAGATTCAAGGCAACCACATCCAGTGAGGAATCTGTCTTTTTCTTCGCGACTTACAGGTGGACCTTTGGGAGATAGCTCACGAACCGTAATATTGACGCGCTCGATATCAGATCAAACTTACAACTACGATTGTTCGACGACCAATGCGCTGTAAACTTGAATTAGGAGGTGCCCTTCGTTGCCCTCGAAATGCCGGAAACAAATTTAACAAAGGCACCTGAAGCATATCACCTTTGGTTTTGAACAGTCGGGGCAGCAGTTTACCCTCCTAGATAATGTAAGTAGTATACAGACCTCATAAACTTCCTGTTGATCGCGCAGAGGGATAGAAACAAACAATAAGATGATATCGACAGAGCGTGAGATAGTTTGATTTTAAACTAGCACTCGGAATGTCCTTTTCAGGGGTCAATTGGCCTTCGAACACTAGTGATGACTGACCCATCAACTGTACTGATAACTTCGCTAACCCGCACAAGGTAGGCGCCAAATAAACGGATTAGGATAAACAAACAGCAGCCATCACCAGTAGCAAGGGCACGATATATACTTTTTGACCTAGTCTACAAATTATCTCTATGCATTTCCGGTTCTATGAGAAGCCGTTGGCTGACTTTGAGCTCTGTCTGCTTATATGAAATGCCTGCTGGAGTCATTAGATAGACATTTGGTGTTTCGAATGACTTGGCGGCAATAGATAGTGTACACTTACAGTCCATTGCTCCGTAAACACTTCTTTCAGCTTCCTGCACTGAGACCGTGAAACAGGTCCACCGTCTGTCTGCACATTCACAGGTAATAATGAAACGGTAAGTAATTTGACGCCTTGGCAGGCTGCATCACTATAGGAATGTATGCATTTTGCATGCCGTCGCCAGCGGAAAACGCAAAACCTGTAGACATTATACTGTTAGGCGCGTAAATAACGACTGTTAATGAAAAACGGCATATCTGTCTATGGAGCTTTGAGGCGGATTGAGGTAGCTTAGCTCTTGCCTAGATTCAGAGGACGCTTTAGCCATGATTCCCGTGATTGAACATGCCGACCTGCCACGTAGATCGTTGTGTGGTGCTATCAGGCGGGTTAACTTACTTGTCGCATACATCAGGTCGAGTAAACGAAATCAGGCTACTGTTGATGCCTTCCCTATCCTTTTTTCACGGTATTTTCTTTTCCTACTCCCCATTCCACTACTAATACATTCCATGTAAGTTCATCCGTTAGGAGTGACACTCCCATTCGTCGTGACTCGTTCTTGGCCACCGCGTCAGCCGGTGACGACTACCTCAGGCAGTCGAAGCCTAGACGCCTGGTTGTTGTACCTAGGCACTTAGAGTCGCTTGTTCATAGTCAACTTATGATTGCCCGTGAACCATTGACTCAAGAGTAGCGAGCTGGATTCAGAGCTGGTAGTGTTTGCTTTGACCGGATCACCCCATCAGGTGCTAAACAACAACATACGTATAAATGGACCACATTTTTATATTTCTGGATTTTCGGTCTGCACCCGATTCAAATGACCGGACTGTTCCATCATGCTTGCCCACCAAGGAAAGCCGCGGAATTTGTGAACATAA
>NW_008752067.1:377860-380320 GCF_000715545.1 Opisthorchis viverrini | reverse complement strand
CTTTTTGGCGAATAACTACAGCTAGAAGGGGACGAGATGCTACCTGGTTAATGAAGAGTAAGCAAGAAGCCAGTGGATGATTAACAGTAAATGACTGAGATGCGACGGACGCACACTGGAATCGAATGTCAAAGTACAATACCCCCTAAAAATACACCTTCGGTTAAACCACGTTTGAAGTTGCAATTATTAATCCAGTGGAAAAACACATTGACGCAGCACACGATTTCTACACAATCAAAATCGTAAGTTTGCAAAACCGTCGTGCTGCGAGTGACTTTTAGTTGAGGAACCATTTATTTAAAATACGGTGGGTTGTGGCCATTGAATTCACGACAATTCGGGTAACAAGTTTTCATAACCTTTCCATAATTCGTATAACTGTATGAAATATTAGGGCAAATAACAGCTTTAGACGCAGGCGAGTTATTTGAGGATTACTTCTTGCGTATTTCTGAGCACTGTACACGGCCTGAGCTCGGCGTCAAGCATACGAAAATTTACCCCTGGTAGGCGACTACAGCATTCTGTTTCACATGTATACAGTGCTCTTCCAAAAAGCGAGTAGTCCACAAAATGGCTCGTGGGACGAAGACAACTTGAACACTTGTTCTGCTGTCAACAACAAAAATTACGCCTCTGCCATAGAAGAAACATCCAAAATGGTATAGTCACTCTTTGCTTGGTTCACACCTGTAGTCAGCCTCTTACCTCCGCTGTTCTCATTTGAAATCATATAGGCCATCATACCACTCATGTACTGCTTTTTACGAGCCGATTGCCATTGCCGTCCGACCGAGTTGCGTTTTCGGTCATTCAGTTAGGACATATCACATACAGCCGATTTAGGCATTTCAAACCCATAGGCGCACAAAAACACCACAAACGACAGGCACTCCCGAACTGCATAAGTTTGGTGTACCACGAGGCCAAATTTTTTCAATGTTCGAATGGGATCACTAGAAACTCGTCCATACTAGGTCCTCTGCAGAGACTTTTCAAACTCCAACGAGTATACGACATTTTCGAACTGGCTGAAAACTACTAAAGTGCATTCCGATACCATATATCCGACAGGCAGTGAATCCGTTCAGTCTTACGCGGAATTATTGCCGAATAGGATATTTTATTATCTAAACCTACTGAATTTCTCGAAGTCCTAACATTTCACGCATCGAAAACGCCTAGATTAATTTTGAAGATTCAATGTTTACACAGATAGAGTGTAGATATGTGTGGCCCCTAAGCCCGGTTTCAGCCGAACCTGATACGACTCAACAGAAAGTGGATGAATATGTAGACGCTATCGAATTTTATAAATGCCACGTGTGGTCCACAACAGGCTAGCGCGTTTCTGAAACGAATAAATTCGGTGCGTCCTAATTTACGAGTAACCAGCGAAGCCCAATGTAATAAATCCCGGAGAGTTGTAGACAAACTGCACAGAGTCCTCCTGCAAGCGAACCATGAATGGACAAGAACTACAATTCTCGAGCTTTCTACCGATTGGATATAAAGGCGGTTTGGTAAAGATTTCATCCAAGATTTTAAAAAAGATAATCGTTCAGCATTAACACCCTTTCGGTGCCTAGCTGCCATATCACCCGAAGTACACCGCCAGGTTGCCTGGATAGAAGTCGAGATGCGCAGGTCAGGATCGAACCACGGACCTTCGGGTCGGTAAATCCGCGTTCTAACCACTGAGCCATCTCGTCCCCCATCAAACGAGGACTTGACCATCAAAGGGTTGATAGCTAATGGGTATCGTGGAAGAAACTGCACGATGTTCAAGAAAGACCCACCCAATCGTATGGGAAATGTTTTACCCAAACCGCCCTTTGGAGAGATCGAAACACAAACCAAATGAGTGACAAACTCCAGCTGCACAGCTATACTTGCTACCACTACAAAAGACACTCAGTAAAGCTAAGAAAGACGTGTAACACAAACTCATTCTGCCCCACATTTCATATCTCAATTCGCCTGCAGTGGTTGTGACACGTGCATGGGTGGCTAGGTGAGCTGATCAAAGACCAATTGGTCTGTAACCGACAATAACCGGTTGCAACCTTCATCGACAGCACGATACGTAATTTATACAGTCCCGACCCAAACATTTCGTTCACGAAACTGGTGCATGATTTGAGTTTAGTGCGCCTAGACATCGTGGAAGGTGTACTGATTACGAGTGCACAACCAGATGTCTGCATCCAAAATAGGCTGACTTGAGTGGTTGACTTACCCTGGATGTAACTATTAGTTAATCTCACGTTTTCCGCGTCTTTCAAGTGCACTGCCTAGATAAAGATCAGTCTATACGGTCGAAGAGTATTGCCGAAACAATTGCAGTCAAGGGCAGGGTTTGACTAATCGGTTTGCACATTTTATTGCTACTGTCCTTTCACTATGGCTATTATCGCTCGGCCACGATTCGGTTGTTTCCCCTGCGAATGGCCGCTG
>NW_008752067.1:369816-377850 GCF_000715545.1 Opisthorchis viverrini | reverse complement strand
TAACAAGGACCTTCAGTTTATTAACTACCACTGTATCCTTCTTGCCAAACATATGGATGGACGGGGAGGACTTTGCAAGGTGAAACGTTCTCTGACATGCGAGATGCCAGTATAACTAACCCATGTAGCGTGTTAAGCTGACCTATGTATCTTTCCGGTACATCGATGTCATTGGTTACCCAGGTCTACGGAGTGCTTCGTCGACCCCGATAAGTAAACACATTTTCGAAAATTCGAGTGCCGTTGCCATGTTTCCGATACATGAAGTCGGATAGATCCCAGTAGAACAAAGTACGGCCAAAATGACGTCCACCATTGTCGGATTTTGGCAAGAGTTACGGGAAGTGATTTCTGTGAGTCCCTCATGACCAATGCAGCTACCCAGATAGATGAATTCAAGCAAATGTCTGAACTTGATTCCACCTAGTCTTGCAGTAGTGCTTTACTTTTTGCAAGTGTGAAGTCTGTGCCAAGCCATGTAACAAAATCATATAGATAATTTGAAATAGTTTGTACTCCAAAGAGGCTGATCCCAGAACGGTGAAATCGCCAGCCTACTCAAATTATGTGGGGCAAATGCTCCGGAAGCATTTTGATCTCCAAAGTGCTGGTGGCTCGTCGACAAAGGAGTGAAATAGCCATGGCAAGAGTCGACAGACTTTCCTGATATCACTTAATGTGGAGAATTTAGACGAAGGTTTGTCGTGGACTGGCACACCTCCAATGGAGTAGGCCACCAATAAAGCCCTTTTACGAGAAAATAATCTAGGTAAACTCTTGATAGACTTCTGACGGAGCTGAAGGAAAACTATATTTTTTGGTCTTTCGGAAGAATAGCACAGTTCAAGCGTTTGATGAAAATTGAAAATGTGACCTGTCCATCCTCAGTCAGGGTGAATCCCACTTTGATGGTCATGAATCCAGTCCTCTCAATGGTGAATCACCCTAAGCAACATAACATCAGAGAATACTTTGGAAGCTGATGCTTCTGCACCTCTTTTTGGTATTCTATTTTCATGCTAGATATTTTGTAGTAGGGCCTTCCGGCTAGCTATCTAGGGTTTGTCACCCACTTTGAAGATGCAGGATGTGAACCGTCCAGACCAGGACTTCTGATGTCATTGACACAAATTGCGTCGATGTTCAGTTCAGATTCAAGTAACTGCTCCAAAGATTGAGTGAATAGGGTCAACTGAACTTTATGTCATAGAACACCATCAAAGACAAGGTTTCTATGGTAGAAGTGATTTTTCAGGTTTCGTGTAGATCCATCCAGTAAAATCTGCTCTCTCTGAACATGTTGATAGAACTAGCTGAAATAGAATGCGAGTGGTAGCGATTCGATATCCGTTGAAGCACACTGCAGATCACTGGGAGGTCAGTAGTTTGCGATGAAACACAGAACGCTGTCCTTCCTAGCCGAGTCAGCCCTTCCATGAGCTCCGTTGGTCACGCCTGTTTCCTGTACGGTTTTTTGGATTCCTTGCATAGCAGTTTTCACTTGAGTGGAACAGGTGGACACTTTCCTCGAAGGCTCCGGGTGGCGAATAATCCAGGATGATCTTTCGGGGCATGCAACAACCGAAGGTCGAATTCCATCCGCTATGCTGCATGCACACGAGTGCCGAACAATGCGTTGTGCAAAAGTTTTTGGATAACGGCGAAAATGTATGTATCCGGTTCCTACAAACTCGACCTCAACCATCAACTTCTCATTGGAGGTGAATGGGCTTCTATCTACCTCGACCAGCACTTCTGTCCTATAAGGTATACATAACTTCTTCTCTTCCACAAATTCTACATTCAGACAACTAACCCCTGCATCAATCTACCGCCGAAGGTATACTGACGAAGGCAAGCTGATTGCTTGCTACTTGGTTACTCGTGAGCAGCTGCACACCTGGTCGACTATCGTTAAACTTGGTGGAATATCTTTGTCTGCTGAAGACTGCTGTTCCTGTTCGCCAATACGTGCCCACCACTCTGTTGGCTATAAAACATGAAACCCGTCACTCAAACACCCTTCTGGTTAAGGGAGTTTGGGGTCCACGGTGCTGGAAGCTGGCGCACATGACGTTTGCCGAACTAGCTTCGAGTTCTTCAAGCCTTCTTACTAGGTTTTAGAAGTGGGTATGGAGATGGAACATCATTCGGGTGTAGTCAATATTTCTGACACTTACTTATTCGGAGTGTGCACCTTCATGTGGTGGCCGTTCGGCGACTGAAAAAGGCTGACTGGTTCGAAGGGGGATCTAGTCAAACGTAGCACCTATTATAATGATAAGCGGAACGAAATTAAGTCACCGTCACGGACTGTGTCATCCGGAACTTGAGTGTTGATGACAATGATGTTCTTACCTTTGAATAAAAGTAGATGGTAAACCGAACGAGCGGAGGAACTTGCGGAGTTCAAGCTACACCCTTGACAAAGGTAGCTTGACGCAGAAATTGTTCTAAGCAGTCCCGTCGAACAGGTGTTCAGGATCGTTCCATTTCGCGTGTGATCATTTGTTGACTCATGTTACTTTGCTTCTGATCGTGGCATGGTTCACGCACAACTTAAGTTGTGATGCTGCGCGCTATGGTGCGTACTTTCAACTATGATACTTTGCGGCACCGTAAGCGCACGCTGACCATAGTCTCTTCAGCCTGTGCTCCCTTGCCTACTCCTCATAGGAGCAAGGCCCAGCCAGCTTTTCCATCCCCTGCTACTTCTGTATGCCACTGTGTCTGTTCAAGAGACCACATATTGGCTGTTATAAATGTTCACAACAATCCACCGAGTAGGTACAGTCCTCTAACTCAAATTGCGTGCCCCTGTTTATGCTATAACTGAGCTGGCTTATTTTGAAACCAAACTTTCTACTGTCTTACTCGCTGTTTGTCTGCGTCAGTGGTGATGTTTCAAATGCCCAGTATCCAATGAACCGACTTCCCTACGGATTTCCCATATAACTCCGGACTTGTGTACAAGCAGGGAAAGTGGGATCCGTTCAGTCTGTCATATCTTCCCGGATGGCATAAATAATGCACCGTGTTTTCCTAGCAATTTGAGGTACGTTGCTCCCATATTAGGAAGACGAACTCTCAGAAGATGTAAATTTTGCTCGCCTCATTCAAATGTTCCATCCAAAAAGAAACAATTCTGCCATTTGAAATAAATGCTGGATTAGACATAGCGAATTAAGTTCAACAACNAAACAATTCTGCCATTTGAAATAAATGCTGGATTAAACACAGCGAATTAAATTCAACAACGCCATTTATTAATCGAGATACTCATATAACAAATATATATATATATATTTGTTATATGGGTCAGGTACTCAGCTGCTGCACGCTGGGGACATCAATATACTTACAGTGTTTGGTCATGAGTTTCCTCGGAATATTGGCAGAGTCTCATGGGAACATCGGATCAGCAATGCTGAATTGTATCTAATGCTATTCGGAAGAACTGTCGCGCTCACGATAGATTAACTGATCACACTCCATAGGTAGTGCTGGCTTGGTAACGTGCTTCGTTTGCTAGTCGACTGACGATGCCTTCCTTTTGCCTGGAAAGGACTGTGTTGGCTGCGGTTGTGTTCAGTCTTGCTACCACCGATGAAAAAAATCATCAACGGGATCCACATACTGGTCTGTAAAATTTTCAACGGAAAGGATCGACTGTTCCAAGGAATCGTGTTTTCATCATTTCTTGACGAAATATAAGTTTAATGTGCCTTTGTGAATGAGGTCAAACGTGTGATGGTCTCCATTCTCCTGAAGTTATCTTATACGAAAGTAGGGAGGCGGACGAGCTACCAAAAATAAGCATGTTTTGGATAATTGAGATTTCAGATACCTAGGATTCGTCTTGGAGAACTGACAGGTCTGTTTCCTGTGTAAGTTTGGCGTCGAGAGGTGGCGCTAACTCACCACCAGCCTATCCCAACTTCGTGAGTGGCTGCATGAATCGGAAGGAATAGTGGTCGTCAATCGTATCACGGCCCTTTTTTAATCAGTGTCGAGTGTTGTGTGAGGCTAGTCTGTCTGGCAGGTAGTGTTTTCGCATGAGCGCTGATGGCCTCGAAAGCTCTAACTAGGTGTTCGCTTTATCTAGATTTTGTAGCCTGTTGCGGCGTACTTAGCCGCGACTTAATTCATTCTGGTTTCTCCTGCTTCATCCATGAACAAGGTCTGTCCGTTCACACTAGGGTAACTAGCATGGGTGGTGAAGCCCCAGAAGTGCGGATCCATGCCACAGAATTCGACGAAAGTGGCCGCAGCCATGCTTTATTTTTAGGACGACGAAGATCGCGTGAAGGCTACTTTGTTGATATCTCTTTGTCATACTCGGATATATACATAGGAAATAATAAGATCGATAAAATGTAGAACAGACCCATTCAAAATGAAATCCAGTGAGCGAAGACCAATCAGGTCTTTCTCAGTTAGAAACTAACGCGAGGTATGAGACCCCATCACATGAAAGAAAAGCTTTTAGTTACAAATTTCAAGTCGGTCAGTCTTTGTGCGAAGAGCTGCTTCCCGGTCAGAATCTGTTTTCTGATGGACATCAACAACTTTCCGCTCGATGAAAGAGCTGTTCTGGCAGTTATGTGGTGTCTTAAGTACACAACCGGAACTCAAGTCGAGTTCTTCATCCTGCGTTGGACGTCTCATCAGCCGCAGAGATAAAATACAAAGCTTACTTTCAACCAGCGTTCTAAGCCAATATGGGATGTAATCGAACCGATAAACCAATGAGTATTTCCCTAACATATTCGCTTGACTACAACAAAATAGCGTTGTGGAGACCTTAGGACAAACAAAAACTTGCAATCTTCATGGGTTTATTGAAAGGGTAACGTCATGTATTACTTAGTTCAGATTAGTTACAGTACATTTCGGACGGTTTGTTTATGCCTGTGTCTTGTTCTCACGTGTTTCGTGGCAACGAAGCATTTCTCCTGTTTAGATTGTTTCGTTCCACTGTTCCAAATAGTAGGGTGGTCTGAACACGGGCTTACTTAAAATCACGTGAACCGTATCGGACGATGAGACTGAAGCAGTGGTGGTTGTAATCTGACACCTCAAACAGACAGTTAGGTCTCGTGAGTGATATTTCTTTCAATCATGCCTGAAAACCCTGGGCAGAATGTAGAAACGTCGCATGGATCCTCTACACCTTTCGACATGCATTGTAACAAAAACGTGTCGCACTAAGTGTGAATGTTGCGAATCGTGAAAAATTGCGACAAAATGGTCTACTGATCGAATTCTTTTCAGAAAAGAACACAGATAAACAGGTGAACCAAGGGAAAATCTATCCTCCCTCAGCCAAACATTTCATATGAAATGCGCTTTTATCCAGTATGCTGGGAAAATGTGTTGAATCTTTAAAGTTTCTGAATCATTTCGGCAATCGTAGCTGAGGATGATTACTTTTTGAGTGACAAGTGAATTCATCACCAGCAGCGGTAACAATGCTGTTCACTTCACGTGAATATCAGCACCCACTGGCTTTTGGAATCCAAGGCTGTTTTGAACAGGATCAAATCGACGAACTCCAGAAGGGGCCTGAATAATGAAGCGAGCAAATCTAAATCTATGCCATGTAAATAGGTACTTCATACATATTTAGAAGTTCGCATTCGGGCTAACTGCTCCTACATTGGAGAGAATTCCCTCACGACAGAACCTATTCGACCGGTCCAATAAGGTTTCCCTGAAGAATGAGAAGGAATGAAGGTTTCACTCGCTAGCTTACAGGGTTATGTGCATCATATCTTTTGCTTGAGCGGACTTTTCGGGGGGAAGTTACTCAAAATGGTACTTTTACCCTTGCTCCAGCTATTTTGATGTCGGATTGCTGGAGGTCATTGCTCTGCCCCCAAACTTACGCATATCAAACAACTGAGTGCACCGCAATAAAATGTGATATTATTCGGACAACCCTATCGTTGATGAACATCTGAACAGTCGAAACTGGCAATTAGCAAACTATGGATTGTTTCGCTGGACGTTCATCATTAACACTTGTTCAGATCCAGAACGGCCGTCTGCTCTGTCAGCTCTTTACCTCAACAAGCTCAACGACCTCCCTTGGTTTTCAGCCTAATTCCATCCTCAGATGGGAATTCCGTGACAGAATACGCAGGTAGGTCCAGAAATCGACTGACGCCTTTGCTCATTTCAATAACTAACCCTGTTCCACCCTGATGAGTTTACAGTTAAAATTTTACAACAGTAGACGCGAGCAGATACTCAGATTATTGATCCCTACTCAGTTTGTGACAAATATTCATTACGTGCAGAAAACTAGGAGTTTTTTCAGTGTGTCAGCTTTGTCACACAGCTTAATACGCTTATGCATGCACGTGGCGATAATGAACTCCATGCCGTGCCTTTACATAGATTCAAAGCGATGTTCCACACCTTACCGTGGAACCTAATCGGGCTACAAGAAGATTGCCTCTTAATCATGCAGTACCCAGTTGAAGTCACGGGCGAGCGCAGTTATCCCTATAAGTCATCCGAAGTAGGTACCCTGCAAACTTTTATCATGATTTTAGAATACACAAGCAAAAATAGGGCATCCAAGCTACCTACCCGCAAGTTTTCCCGAAATTCCCCATGGATATCGACCCAGACCAAAGCAGGAAGCGCCCAAATACGGAAAATTCTGTGACGTTCGTTGAATACCCTAGGTCGGCGCGAGCCGAGCACTTCGTAGGCCTGTGTTCATAGTTCCCTAAGCACTCATCAGCATTCGCTACTTGAACAGGCGACACCGACAAGGACACCGAACAAGACAGTGGAAGAGAATCGACGATGCTGACCTGTTTTATGGTTCTTCATAGAAGTCATATGTAGCGGGCAGGTTACCAGAACTTGGTGGCAACGAAGCTACGAATGGGTCGGTCATACACAGTGCCTCGCACAGTAAGCCAACGGACGGACTGACTTCTATCTGAATTCGTTCATTTCGCATGTACGGTTTGTTTTAGAGGCGTGCGCGTGACTCAAGTGGCTAATAGGAAACTCCACTCCAGTTTACATTAATTTATGGATTTCTAGTCAACAAGCCTACCTCCGTAAGACCTAGCCATCGTAACTTAGGGGCAATTGGCAGCCGTGCTCTTGGGCTTCGTTTTGGACAGTCAAATAATCACTTATTAGCCTCAAATGATTCCCCGGACTCATATCAGTCCTATCGGTCTCAACTAGCGATGATCGATTATAGCCAGATTGAGGTTTTCTCACGTTTTTGATCGATTCTGTTGGTTTCACTTATATCCGAGCAGGTAAAAGAGATATGGAAAAGTTCAGCTTCGCTCGAATAATCTTACTGTCTAAGATTATCCTGTAGGGTTAAATTACGCTAGCCTTGATACCCACAATATGCTTCGTCCGATGATTTCATTAGCACTCGTCCGCACGCTAACCTACAAGTACTGGGGAGCAGAAACTGAAAAACCTATTCAGTTACCTTTACTGAAACAGAAAAATCAGAAGCAAGTCATTCGGTATGTTTGCAGGCAGCCGGTACTCGACCGCACAGTTTACTAAGCGCTTGTTGCGTGACTGTTGTTGTCAATCCAATGAAATTTGCTGATAATTTTATTTTTTAGCGGCCTCGATGGAGATGAAGCTTGTTGCCATGGTAACTAAAAATGACGTTTGATGTCTGAATGGCAGTAGATCCTCGGTTAGGTTTCCTTCCTGAATCTCTGGGACGACCAGGAGTGCCGTTGTTACATAAATCTAGTCTCACCTACACATTGGGACCAACCTCAATGGACAGATGATACCTGATCGTGATTCCAAAACGCTTTTTGTGCTTCCGGTCTCATCTAACTTTGTCATGGGTATTTTACAGAAATTCGATGTAACAACTTTCAACCGAGCATCAGGGGTACGTTAGTTCTAGCCGCTACTGGAAGATGCGGAAGCGGAGGAGATGTAGTCAAGCATTGGAGGAGATAGTATAATAATATGGTTATACTGACACAGTCTAGTTAGTTGAAGGAACGTGGAACTAGGAGA
>NW_008752067.1:357894-369584 GCF_000715545.1 Opisthorchis viverrini | reverse complement strand
ACGCAGGAATCCAATGACCGCGCGACTGATCCACGTTTGCCAGTGTCAACCCGACTGAGTTTACTTTTTCGTGTACTTATATTTCTTTACCAGGTCGTGAACTGTCCAACTCTCGGCTCTTCCACTCAGCGTAGGACTGGACGAAAACAAGCCCTCTGAGGCAGACGACCCTTTGGCATGCGGTGTACATGACCTAATCAGCGTAATCTATGAAGCGTGAGCATCATCCATACCATATTATCAATATTGGGATAGTTCATTCTTCTGAAGACCATTTGGCGTACCTCCTACCAAGCCCGGCCAATGCTTCGGATACACCGCGGATCATCCGCCGAAATTTCATCGTCTACACGCAGAGACCACGTTTCTGACTCTTAAAAGAGCATAGATCGCACAGTCATAGTGTGTACTCTGATTTTGACAGAAAAACTGATTTCATGTCAGCTCCACAATTGTCGAATACTGAAAAGAGCTACCTCTGGCCGTCCTGATTCGGGAAGTTACCTTGTCTCTAATCAGTCCACAGGAACCTAGCAAACTCTACAGGAAAATAAACTAATCTACCACATTGCCTGCCTGATCTGTACACACGAGCTTCGGGTTTTATCACACACAGTCCTGTGGCACCACCTTACGTCTGGCGGCGTGAAAGAAACTTACCGAACCATGCAGCATAATTATTTAGTACACTTAAAATGATTTGCTTCTTTGAATGATCCGAACCAAAGAGGACAATGTATTCCGCATACTCAATGTCTGTGAGCGAATGTCCCGGGATCATTTCTCTTCCTGAGGTTTCAGAGGCAAATGGAATGGTTCCAAACAGCAAGCAAACGGCAAAGTTGTGTAGGAATACTGAGAGAGGAAGGCCTCGTCTCAAGCCACTGGGCCAGCTAAACTTATGTGATGGTACTGACACCACCTTGGTTACATTTTCACGTACTCCGTCTTCTACCGTACCCATATAAGCTTAAACGCTATGCCAAAAAGTCTCAGCACTAGGAAAACCTGATTTGCTTTCCATGCGTCATGCTCAACTGTGGCTTCCGTACGCCGGATTTCACCAACAATCCTGAACAACTTGAAGCCTGTATTCAGACTACGGGCTACACACTTGGCTTTAATGCTCGCACACTGAAGCAAGCATGACAACAATGGCTCTTGCTCGTAAGCTGAACTCCATTTACACTGATGTATGCTTTCGGTCAGAAAAGACGATACAAGACCCAAGCACTGTAATTGGACTGACTACCACCTCGTTCTCTTCCAGGTTCTGGCTGCGTACCTCTGCTGATACGCAGTCCGCTGAAACTGGATATGCCGGGGTTCGTTATAATCGACAGCATAACATCAGTGTTCAGCACCGATGCTTCACTGCCAGGGTTAGTATTGTATTGGGTTATCAGAAAGGTCAGCTTCCTGAAAGCAACCACTGAACGCCCGGAAACTACGGTGACTCTCAGCTCCGCTGTGTGTTGACCAGACAGACAACACCCCCTCAATATGCAGCGCGTCACAGCCTTGCATCAAACCGAGACAGCGCGAGTCAGCGTTGATCAAGGACAGACAACGCCTCCGCAATACGCAGCACGTCGCTGCCTCGTACTAAAGCCAGACCGCGTGCGTCAGCATTGGACCAAGTTCAGACAGTGTCCTTCCAATAAAAAGCTTGAGGCCGTTGTACTTTTCGCACTCGCGCTCTCGCAATAACTTTTTTGGAATATAGCTATTGTGTTCCCTTCCGTGAGTCTTTTTCTCTCCGACACTAGGCACTGGAGCGGGTCAGCAGCAGATACCATAGGCCGGCGAATCAGCAGATATAACATGGGTGATCCAGCGGGAGTGTCCCTACTCGATTAATAATAGCATCTGCGCAGTTTGTTGGGCAAAGTCTGTGAAAGCTTCTCGAGAATGTGAGGTTCATCGCACCCCATTTATTTTGTCTACTTACATCCCAACTGACTGTACCTCTGAATCTATCAACGACGGTCTTCGTGACACTCTAAGGCTCTTTTATAATGAATTAAAAGGCCAGATATCGTAGTGGTTGTTTGTCAGATTAACGATCGAGTAGGTGAACTATGTGCGGCCGGGGCCTAATTAGTCGGTCGTCTTGGATGGAACACGAGAGGCACCGACAATGGAAATCGCATGTTTCTGATGTGCACCGATTACATTCAAAATATCAGGGACCAGAATGACTGTCTGATGTCTAGCAGAGGAGGGCCATTGGACCGTTGGGAACAGTACTCTGAATAACTATTCAGATAGCCACCTCCGATCCGGGCTGCCAGTGTTCAACACAAAAGTGGACTGTGAAGGTGGAGCCCTCCTCAGCTGCAAAAGTGTCCGACTGTATACCTCTACTCAAGCGTAATCATGCTGTTGGCCATGACGACCTTCCACTTGCTCCGTTCAAGCATGGTGGTGTATTCCTCACTCAGGGGCTCTCTAGCCTCTATTTGTGTATCTGGGAGAAAGAGGCCGTTCCAGATAACTGGGGTGAATAGATAATAGTCCCCATTTTCAAAAATGTTACTCGCACAGAATGTAGTAATCACAGGTGCATCAGCTTCACTCCCGTTGTAACAAACCTTCTGGCGTCACTGATTTTTCGTCCTACGGTGCACATGAGTATTGACTGGTGAGGATTAAGTGGAGTTTTGACCGGGTAGAGGCTGCGTCAGTTTCATCTTCACACTCCGTCAGGTGTTAGGGCAACGCAGTATGTACAGGCCATTAACAACCTTTGTATTCCTTAGCTTCAAGGGTTCGTTCGATTCTCGCGATCGGTCAGTACTATTAACCATAGCTGCTCAGCAGGTTTCGCCCCAGAAGTTTGTGAACATGATTTGGTCTCGATATTCACATATTCCTGAGCGTGTGGGAGCGCATTATGAGCTCCCTAGAAGTTCGCCTACAAATAGTTTCATACCACACGGATATTCACTCTCTCCATTCCTGTTTAACTTCTTCATCGATATATATATATATATATATATCTGGCGATGTGTCGGAATATTTGTCCAAAGGACATACGTGAAAGAAATAAGAAACAAGCTGTTAAAAGAATACATGGGTACAAGGGAAACGACGCAATCGATTTTCCTTATTCTCGTGAACAAGGAGAAGAAATGACACGAGGTTAATTGGAGCCGTCTTTGGACCAATGATCTTGATCGGAAGAGGCGCTCGGTCAATAAATCATAGTCAAACGAACCTGTTTCTGTCTCTGTGCTCGCGTTGTCATTAACGTTACCGGTAGTTGCATCAGTTGTATGCGTATGTATGTCGCGCCATCCGGTTTCACTGACATTCTCAGTAAAGCCCAAAGTCGTTTGAGAAGCAGTAGAGTCATCATATTTAACGGTAGCGGTGAAGTCTTGATTGAGGTCTGATGTGACATGGTCAGTTACACCAGATACCGTCGTCAATTGCTTGATTATTATCATAGTTTCAACAAGGACCCAATAACTAGCATTAATGTTTCGGAATCTCGTCTTCAGGTCAATACCTATCTAATGGTTAAAATAGAAGTGTATAATGAAACAAACAGCTTTCGGTCAGAAAGCGTAGAAGCACGGACGATCGGTTGCCAGCAAAATCGGATTCCAGATTAATTGGATGCTATGAGGTAGTCTAGAGAGTTGTTGAGCCACTGGGTCGATCGATTCGTATCATACTACCAAGGTAGACTCAGAGCTCGTACGAATCGTTTTTTACAGGATAGTACTGGTGGACCTCAGTCGTATCGCGAGTGCTATGGCTGTAACCAAGCCACGCCAACGGATAGATTCTGGCAGTCTGTTGGATACTCGGTGGATTACTTGAAGTAACTCCTTTGGATTGGTCTCGTGGTCAGTGTCAATCACGTGTAACGCGATCAAGCTTGTGGGTAAAGCGTCGAGTCTAGCGATGTTCCGACAAGAGGTATGGTCATGTATTCTCTAAGCAGTTTGCCGTGTCATGCACCCAACATATTCCACCGAACAACAGCAGGAGAAGGAAGACACAACCATATTCTAGGTGAGGACTGGCATCCTGTCTTTGAGGCTTAAGTTGAGCAAAGGGTTAGTTGTTAACCAAGATGTAGGAATTGAAACAAGCGGCGATTGATGGTGTCCACCAACAGACTGACTTTATATTCTCTAAGCAGTTTGCCGTGTCATGCACCCAACATATTCCACCGAACAACAGCAGGAGAAGGAAGACACAACCATATTCATTCTAGGTGCTGGCATCCTGTCTTTGAGGCTTAAGTTGAGCAAAGGGTTAGTTGTTAACCAAGATGTAGGAATTGAAACAAGCGGCGATTGATGGTGTCCACCAACAGACTGACTTTATTAGACTCAATCGGAACGGCCCCTGCAACAGTCGTGACAAGCGGTTGGATAGGACAATCAGAAGTATTCTCGGTTATAAATATCTCTGGATAAGCGTTGGCCCTCAACACGCTAACAATTCACTTCATTTCGTACTCCAGTATATCCACTGAGCAACTTCGTTAAAGCGCAAATCAGGGTTTAGTGCTCACCAATCTAAAATTGATTTTTTCGTCAGGTCAGAATCTAACCCCGACAGTATTCAGTGCGGCATTTTCCGCAAAAAACTTACGTATATATGAGGAACCGGAGCATGTTAAGCTAAACGTTCTACGGTAAGAGTTCAGGGTGGAGCCAAGCAAATTTTGACCATATATAAAAATCTGAGGCTTTTTAGGGTGAGACATATGACACTCGAATGCACGTAGTGAATTTTCGCGTGACCCAACCCAACTCTCTGGTTTTCCATTGTAAAACTGTCCAAAAATCCAATAGTGTGCACATGCCACGGTTCCTCATTTACACCCACTCACTCATTGGTCACGTTCTACTGATCACTGTTGTTGTGTATGTCACAGTCACAAATGGCAGATAGCCAAACGCTGAATCTGAATCATCTCAGGCCCTAAAGTTCGCAAATTTTCTTGATGATACATGGCATGGGTTCGTGAAATGTAATAACCCACCACTACTGAACAGGCATATGAATGTTTTCAAGTACATAGCCATCTATCGTCGCCTGAACAAAACATGACAAGGCATCTAGGAACGCAGAGTTCGTGAAAAGCCGAAGGCAGCTGAAGTCAAGCAGTGTCTTGCACATAGAGTCCACTGCAGGATACCCGTCAAACACCGAACGTTTTAGCCTGCTGTACGTGTAACGATGGTAGTTAATCCAAATCCACCGGTGGTAGGGGTCACCTGTCTATCAAGTGTATGCGCTGTGCACTCCAATAACAGTCTACCGGTTAAATGTGACGTGTACTGTAAACGTTTTCCTTCTTTCTTGTCCCCTTTCTTATACCTTCTAGTTTAAGAAGACAGACTGTTTCACACACTATTTTGCGCAAAACAACATGCGGTGTTAACTTGCCATAACTAAAATTTTAGTTGGATGATGAAGCAAGCATATCTTGAGACGGATGCCAGCTTTCCTGCAGTAAAATATCAACGTTCCCCCATAACAAGTAATCAGAGCCAGACCACTGGACTTAGCGACTTAGCTAACTGATACACAGAAAAATCTGGTGGTATTCGTATACCAGACTTTGGCCCTAACTTTGGTAACCTTCCAAGTATGCTTACCGAGTTGCTAGTTGTTCGTATATTCATAACCACTACAGTGCTTCCTAAATCAGCCATCTTACTGGACAATTAAGCTTGTCGCGCGCGACCACGATTAAGTGAACCCACCTCGTGCATATCATTGTCATTGCTCATAGTGGACAGCACTTGACCATGATATTATCTGACGCGAATGGGGCACGTTAACAGATGACACACGGAGATTTGCCCGAAGTTCCCGCATTTTGTTTAAAAGTCTGTGGAAGTGGACGAGTTTTATAGGGATTGATCATATGTACAATACTCGTGGGATCGGACTTGAGCGAAACGGAATGTGCGAAAACGACTAGTCAGGCACCGAAGGTAGTCGGTGGAATAAACTGCTTGTTTGATTACGTCCATGGGTTTCGCACAATAATTCCGCAACTGCGGTCACCTGAAACCATTTTACACACTCCAGTTGGCTCAGCAATCCTTGCAGTAGGAAGCCGATTTACCTCTTCATGCAAATTGTGCGCCACAACTCTCTCTTTAACGAAAGCGGAATGGACTGTGGTCTACTCTTTTGGGTTAAAGGCACTGCTTTTAGGACATTCACGCGGTACAACAAATCCCCATTAACCTCGTTGTCTATGTGGCCGATTACGAAGTCGAGCAAAATGTCACGCTTGAAGAGTCTGTTGGCATCCTCCTTAACCAGCTGGATGTGCAGCCTGCAGACGACGTATCTTAACTGGGCACTGGAAAATCCGTTCCGTGCTTGATGCGAAGAGCCATGGTAAAAAAAAACAATATTCCTCGTTTTCGAAAAAGTTTGGTGACAATCGGTAAATTTATTGCTGGGCAACGTTTCGCTTTTGACACAAAAGCTTCATCAGGCCAAGTGACTAAGTTCCGAGGTTGGTGGAGATTGATATCTTCATGTTCACCTCACCACTCTGAAACAGAGGAAGTGTTTTAAAGCGCTCTATGAGATCTCGCATACGCAAGATGGTGTTGTTTAGCGCCCTTGGGGATTGGCGCTCACCTATTACAGGAAATGCTATTTTTCCAACCTACACAGTGTGGAAGACTTGGTTGATCTGTGCCAGTTTATACCTACCAGCAACCCCATGTGCGGTTTCATCAGGTTCGATTACATCCTCTTTGTTACAGTTGGCTTAAAACATGTGTATATTTTTACGGAAATCACCACTGTCTTGTTATGACACGTTCTTTCACCCTACACATAGCTAAGTACAAATTTCAGCACAGATGCCAGTAATAAGCACGTTCGGACTACGCCTCTCCCCTATTAAACATCAGAACAATCGTTGTGATGTCCCAGATGCTGTAACGCCAACCCTTGCAACAGGTTGTATTACTTCATGGCACATAACACTATCTGCCGAGGGGGACCCAATCGTGAAATAGTCTCGCTCTCGTGAGTAATTTTAATGTAGCATGGTCGACACCGTTGAAATTCCGATAGACTTCGATTCAAGGTTTTTTGGCGCTGTAACATTCTCCACGTGTTATTGAGCAGTTTCCTACGAGTTATAATGATACGCATCCAGAAACGAACCTCAGAAGCCCCTGAGCTTGACAGGATATTCGCCTGCTGAGAGACCGTCAAACGACTCTTTATGTACGGGGGAAATCAAGACACTGTGAAGACAAAACCGATCGGCAGGTTAAGCTGCAATTAGTCCAGAACCACTCCTTCTTCGACTGATTCGTCAGGTAATCCTGTTCACCGACGAAGAAACCCGAGTTGCTGTTTTCGTTGTAATCTTGTTGACCTTTGGTCATGTGAATGACCTCTGATGAGCCAGTAGCTTATATTGTGTCGGTGTTGCTGCGTACTTGCGCGGCATTTATCAAGCAAATGAGTCATTTTACAACAGCCTTATCAGACACTGATAACGCGTTTTTCTATGGTTTGGTTAACTAATCGCTGAGGGCAGTCACGTTCAGCAGTTTAGTGGCTCTGAACCGTGTGGGTCGAGTTATCAGCGGTCCATTTCAGGGCTTGCTTTAATACTCTACTGAAAAATACATATTATTAGGTCACAGATCCTAAAGTGTCATGCTTGTTGAGTGGTTCATTGGGTGAGACATGTGACGAACCTGGATGTACTATGCTTCTGATAAAGGTTACTAAAGACGATAGAAATGTTGAGTCACAAGAAAACGCCGCTCTCAACATTGTCTTTTCACTAATAGCCAACAAGACCAATGTTCAGATTACATATCATACTTCAGACGGCATGATAAAGCGACAGTGGTGGACAGTTGTTTCATGCTGTCAGGTCGTACTCTGAGAAATCGTGTTGCACAAATACGGTGTTTTTCTCTTCCCGGCACAATGCGTATGAGAGCTCCAGGAGGCGATTTGTCGTATTGGCCAGAAATTGTGAATACCATTCAGAAAGGTCTGGTTCACAAGATTCTGGAAAATAATTAATGCGGATATTGCCGGGCAGATCCACTGCCAACAGTGTCTCAGCTTCTTGGATGCCTATTTCACGCGACGTAAGTGATCCCACCGTGCATGGTTTCTGCGGCCACCACAAATTCGTGTTTAAGCAGTGTGTTGTTCATTAAGTTCGGAATCTCAGATACGCTTGTGACTGATACTGATAAGCAGTTCACTTTAGCACGCCTTCTCATTTTCATGTCTTTCAATATGGACCGCGTCAGAAGTCTTGCGTGCCGTGCTTAACCAAAAATACAAGCAATGATACATTCACAAACGAGTGACAACGAAACGCCAAGATGGAGAGAGGATTCGAGGGATTTATCCAGATAGACCCACATGTTTCCTGGTCACAAACGCAGCTGAGCACCAGCCGAGATCACGCAGTACACGAAACTAAGGTTGGAGACAAGAAACCAGTCAAGCTGAAAACGTTTGAGAGTGCTCTGAATAAACTCTTGTGTGGTTTCTACGATGAGCCAGACGTTGATATCGTTCAGCTATTCAGACCGTATCAGTTTGAACTGAGGTGGAAGGGGGGTTTTGTTAGGTCAAATTAAGAACTCAAGTGCCCATAATCTAGACAAAAATATAAATTCCAGGCGCAGAGACGAACTATATATGTAATTTCTGGCACATCTACTACTGATAGTAAACCAATTAACATTAGAGTATTCTGCAGTGATGATTTTGGTGACCCACCGAAGAAGTGATCGTTTCACTAGACGGAACAATAACACCCAAGCTCCTTTTTTCCATTATGTTTAGTTGTACTTTCGCATTCAAATTTACACTGACCCGTGGTAAAGAGGAACACATTTACTATGCCTGCCCACGACGAATCTTGAGAAAATCTTGTTCGGAGTGTTGAAAGATGTTCACCAAGCATTCTTGGTTGGGAAGAACCCAGTATCGCAGTGAAGATATGAGGTAAAAATGGCCGCTTGTTGCTGCCAATCCTGATAAAACTTATTTTGCTGGGTGCACACAAGGGTGTATGTGCACAATGAGCGAAAACCACACAGCCATGAAGTGTTTGAGACAATTAAGGGTGACTGAACTGTGACCTTTTCCTCAACAATCGACTGATAACTGTTTGAGATAAGCGTCTTCTGTTGTCCAAATGAATCATACAGAAATTTCGTCAATTGGAGTGTAAAATGCGGTCTTCACAACTGTCTCCTGAGAGACCACCTTGAAAACAGTATGAGTCACCTGTGGCTTTGACTTAGGCGGCTTGCCGTTAACATCAACAGCTGCCTTACGGCCCGTGCGAAAAGGCTTCACACGACAGGGTCAGATGAGGTCAAAGATAGGAGAGGTGTGGATTGAAGCTGAAGTCACAGCTGCTACACTGCCAAGGGTAACACACGCTAACAGATCATGACACACGACTAGAGGACCCCCACTTATCGTTTGTACATAGTGGATGCGAACTTAAACAAAATAAAAAACCACTAACCAGCCTCTTCTCACTCTAGTTCAGTAAGGATTGGATGGTAGAATATTTAACGAAGTTCCCTCAGACTGAATATCGGCAGACGGTCCCTGGTTTAGCCGAATAAAACATATTGAGACGACGCGGTTCCTACAAACAAAGAAATACGATTTATTCTTTCAACTGGCTCCCCACTGGGTGTTCTGTACGCAAGAAAGCCGTTAGCGAGTTCCTAGTCCCTGATCATCAGACCTATCAGTATACGACGAACAGCAAAAAGCATGTCTACGGAGACTCAACGGAACCGAACAAGACAGACATGAAGTTCACGTATGCTTCGAGACATTAATCACGGCAACGAACCCGTTAGTTATCGTGTTGTCGCAGCGACTAAGTTTCGACCGACAATCGTGCTACCATAAGTTTGTGCATCTGTCTTATTCATGAATTAGAGGGACAGTAGCCAACACCCAGTGGCGACCAAAGGAGGTTGCAGACGATTCAGCAGTCCGCGTTCGGATTGGCGAGATGTGAACAATTCAGTTTGGTGCAGGTGGATGAGTTTTTTTACTTGTCCAAAGCCCAACATAAAAAGTTTCGGTTCACCATAAACTTTACACCGTCTTGTTATGGTGGAACCGAATGTGACTGATTTCCTGAGGCCTTGGATTTCCAGTATGCCCCCGTCAGAATCCCGGTAAGAAATGGACAGCTGAACGCATACACTGTCAAAGGATCGCGGGAATCTTGGAAATCGTACTTATACACAAATCAGGAGAGGATACAATTTACTTCTCTCTTATGAATAGAATAACAACGGATCTACCGAATGCATGTCAGAAAAAACTACCAATGCTGACCAAATCATCAAATGTTCAGGCGTAAGGTTCGGTGCTCGGTAAAAGGTCGAGCGTATCAACAAATCGACTAGTGTTACATGTTTCCTTCGGGTGTGTAAAACAAAAATAGGATGCTAGCGTTATCGACGAAGAAGATCCTGATGAAGGCGTGCAAGACGATTGAGCCATGGAGAAACTCGGTTCTACAAGAACAGTTCTTGAGTTCATCGGTGTTCCGGATGGTTTGCCAAACAACTGAGAAACTCGCTGGCCGGCATTTCGCGTGTGCAAATTCTATGGACAGCAGTGAACAATGGGTATTTGGAAAGCAGGTCACGCGACTTCAGCATGTTGTATACCTCGTATGCCGTTAATGGACCTTGAGCACTTTGACCCCCCAATTGTTCCCGCTCCAGTTCATCCAGAGGTTCATTTGTTGTGGCCAGTGCATAACCCATGCGTTTATTTCGACCTCCATAACACGTTGTGATCAGATCAGCAACACCACAGCTCTCCAAAAAGGTACTTTCTTGTGGATCTAAACGAATTGCAAGAAAAAACGCTTGAGGGAAAACTAGAAATAGTCGACAACTGTTGGTAAACGTGTTATCCAGCAAATTCTTTATCTTGAAACGCACAGATAACAGTAAGTGGACTGTATTCTGTACAGTCGCGTCCTGTGGCGTTAATGGACCGGATCAACTGTGACCACTTTTTGGCGAATAACTACAGCTAGAAGGGGACGAGATGCTACCTGGTTAATGAAGAGTAAGCAAGAAGCCAGTGGATGATTAACAGTAAATGACTGAGATGCGACGGACGCACACTGGAATCGAATGTCAAAGTACAATACCCCCTAAAAATACACCTTCGGTTAAACCACGTTTGAAGTTGCAATTATTAATCCAGTGGAAAAACACATTGACGCAGCACACGATTTCTACACAATCAAAATCGTAAGTTTGCAAAACCGTCGTGCTGCGAGTGACTTTTAGTTGAGGAACCATTTATTTAAAATACGGTGGGTTGTGGCCATTGAATTCACGACAATTCGGGTAACAAGTTTTCATAACCTTTCCATAATTCGTGTGAAATATTAGGTCAACTAACAGCTTTAGACGATGAATCCCACAGGCAAGTTATTTGAAGATTAGTTCTTGCGTATTCCTGAGTACTACACACGGTCTGAGCTCGGCGTCAAGCATAGGAAAATTTATCCCCGGTAGGCGACTACAGCATTCTGTTTCACATGTATAGAGTGCTCTTCCAAAAAGCGAGTGGTCCACAAAATGGCTCGTGGGACGAAGACAACTTGAACACTTGTTCTGCTATCAACAACAAAAATTACG
>NW_008752067.1:331427-357522 GCF_000715545.1 Opisthorchis viverrini | reverse complement strand
GTTGTGACACGTGCATGGGTGGCTAGGTGAGCTGATCAACGACCAATTGGTCTGTAACCGACAATAACCGGTTGCAAGCTTCATCGATAGCACGATACGTAATTCATACAGTCCCGACCCAAACATTTCGTTCACGAAACTGGTGCATGATTTGAATTTAGTGCGCCTAGGCATCCAAAATAGGCTGACTCGAGTGGTTGACTTACCCTGGATGTAACTATTAGTCAATCTCATGTTTTCCACGTGTCTTTCAAGTGCACCGCCTAGATAAAGATCAGTCTATACGGTCGACGAGTATTGCCGAAATAATTGCAGTCAAGGGCAGGGTTTGACTAATCGGTTTGCACATTTTATTGTTACTGTCCTTTTATTATGGCTATTATCGCTCGGCCACGATTCAGTTGTTTCCTCTGCGAATGGCCGCTGTGTCTGATTAGATGTCTCCTGGTACGCTGGCTAGTGTGTTCTGGGACCGACGCTGGCCGTTCGTTGACTGGCCGGACAGGGACCCACCATATGCTGCCTGAGAATCAGCCGTTCATGGACTGGCCGGAGAGGGACCCACCATATGCTGCCTGAGAATCATTCAACGATCATTCACGCACTCTACGTCCGTGTCGGAGAACGCTCAAGAGGGGACAGGCCATGACACTATAAACTACGGTTTATGTTGTCTGGGTAACCCATGACCATCAATCATCTGCCAGTACATGTCACAACATTAATACTGGCGACAGTTCAGTCACCGAAATACAACAATCGCACAACGGTTAGCTTATTGTCGCTACGCATTAGCCACCACCGACATATCCAGATAGTGGAATATACCGATAAGTGCCGTCGATGCTCCAGAAGGAAAAAGTCATTAGTTATACTGCCGTGAACCAGCTCTTGAGTAACCTTATGGAGCACGAATTCGCTGCTATCCGCTCTCTAGAGAATAGGAAAAGGCTACCAGACTGACTATCTCACTTGTTCCAAATACTTATCATCATCAAGGCCGAAACTCGCGTGCAATAAACCTTAGAAACACGTCCTTGAAAACAAGGATGAAACATGCGCTAACATCCTAAATACAAATGGGGTGCAATTTGGACAAGATGATTTCAAAACTACCGCTCACTCGGAACGCCAGGTTCTCTTAGTCCATCCAATTAGGACAGAAAGAAGATCTTTCTCTCACTATTCCCTTATATTATATAGTCTATGTAGCCTGCACATTAATTTAAAGTGATAAAAGTTCACTGCAGAACAGAAAACATTTCCATAAAATATAACCGAATATGTACTTAGCATATGTGGTAAAATTCTCGAATAACGAACTTTCTCATGGTAAACAAAACCAGAATGATGGGTGGTGGTGGGCATTAGCATATTCGAGATCAATCAACTTTAGATACAAAGGGATAAAGCATGATGAGGGATGTCTTACATTTTTTTATAACCAGTGCGGCTAGTGCATCTATGTGAGTTAACTAAAGGCGCCCAGAAACTCTTTATTAGCAGCCAGCCAGATCAACGCATAGAAAAAGAGCTAACGGGAGATAGACTTGCAATAAAATACATGGTTTCGTTGGCAAACGTGAGCAGTACATTGACTCAAAATCCTAAAATAGACGTGTTATTGCTTTCAGCCAAGGTGTGGTTGGATTGTCCAAGCTCTCGTTCTTAAACACTCATGTACACTCAGTGTATTCTGTATTCTCCTGTTTTCATGTATAGTACTCTCCTCACAAAAAGCATCTGCAGGGAGATATCTAAATGCCCAACAGATGTGTGTTCTGTCGCGAAGGCGGACGAATACGAACAACTAGCACGCTGCTTGCTACAACTGGTTAGCGAAAAGTCCGGTGTCCATAAACAGTACTAACGACAGTTAGCACGGTGGGATGAAATTAGCTACTACTACCGTTTAGTTTTAAAGAGCATCTTCAAAGACATAAGAAGTAAGTGCAGGCGATGAATGTGAAAGGGTTGAAGGAGAATATTAGGTAAAAAGAGAGAAGTTCCAGTCAGACAAGGTGAATCCCGACGTATGTGAGAATCTTCGGTACCGAAACAGACGTGCAAAGACCAACAGCCGAACAAAGGACAAACAAGGCTGAATGCTCTTCAAGGCGCGGTAAGCGCTACACATCAAGATTCGCACATCAGGTAAAAAGTGTCCGCCATACTTGGTCTGGTGTCAGATTCAATGGTAAAAATGTACACTCATCGCCATGTGTCACTACAAATACTGCGGCGCATGCTCAAAATCCAAGAGCTCTAAACGCGTAGAACGGAGACATGCTGGGGCACCAACAAGATATGTCCACATGCATTTCTTCTCAGTATGTCGTCCGGCCCGAGGAAAGAAATAATGCTGGTTAGCGGAACTCAAGTAGGAGGACTAACTAGGATAATGATATATATAAAGATATATTCTAACAGCATAACAAAACGGTAATTGTTGATGGTTGAATGGTAACTATCGAAAGCTCGACAAGTTCCGATTCATCACGTGTTGATTTATCTTGTTGCTTAGCTGCTCTAGTAGATCAGTTGTTAAAGAAAATTCAGCCTTGCGCAAAAGAGTTGGCGACATCCGGATAATGCAACGGAAACATTTGTTTTTGCGACAGACGATTTGTGGGTTCGGGCAGATGAAAGTGTCACTGTGATTTCCCTACCTGGGGATAAATTCAACATTTCCGAGATTAGAGAGTGCATCCCACAAGTTTAATAGGGAATTTGTTCGGGGGCCAGCCGTCCCTGATAACCGAACATCACATCATTTGGACGCGTGTCACGTGCAGGACACGGGCCAGACGTAGGCATGCATGCCTTGGTCAGAATGCCAGCCAATCCGAGTCAAGCACCTTGACTCGACGGTTCTCGCCCCCTCACGGACATTCTGGCACGACCTTGTGGAACACTCTGTGACTACCCTATATATAAACAGTTGTACTGATTTTCCTTTGTCTCCATAAAGGGCTGTGTACAGCTACCGTGCCTTTTGCTATACCATAGTGGGTGGAGCAGGAAGCCAAGGGACCGACACAGAGTTGCACTACCGTCCAGCAAGTTATAACAACTGGCGACAACCCGAACCCACGATGTCAATTTCGGCAGAGCAACTCCAATTAATTTTACAGCAACAACAGAAGCAGTTCGAAGAAGCACAACTGAGGCTTGTTGAATCTCTGATGCGCAGTATGTCGGTGAATGCGATAAAAAAGGGTGAGCCTCCGTCTTCTTCCGCAGATGCTGCTGCCAGCTCAATTACCGAATTCAATTTTGATGCTGAATCTGGACGAACTTTCGAAAGTTGGTTCAAGAAATATGAAGACATGTTTCAAACCGACTTTGCTCAGTTTGATGATGCGTGGAAAGTTCGTCTGTTGCTGCGGAAACTGGGGACAGCTGAACACGATCGGTTCACAAATTTCATTCTCCCCAAACTCCCTCGTGACCTTGGTTTCGCAGATGCTGTCAAAATTCTGGCCCAAATATTCGGTGAGCAAAGTTCCTTGTTCAATATTCGTTATCAGTGTCTCAAGATTACCAAAAGGGATACTGAGGATTTCATCACATATGCCGGTGTGGTCAACAGAGAATGCGAGCGCTTTCAGCTCAGCTCCATGACCGAGGATCAATTCAAGTGTCTCATCTTTGTGGCTGGTCTTCAATCACCACACGATGCAGATATTCGGACCCGGCTACTGAATCGAATTGAACAGGATCCAGAGTTGACGCTTCAGAAACTTACCACCGAATGCCAGCATCTTATCAATCTCAAGGCTGATGCTGCCATGATTGGACATTCCAAATTATCTCAGCCGGATATGGTATGCAAAGTAACTTCCAAAAGGAAGTCAAGTTCAAAACGAACTCCAAGAAAACCGCCCACACCCTGTTGGTTTTGTGAAGAATGGCACTATTCACGCCACTGTCCCTACCGGAACCACAGGTGCAGTAAGTGCAGTCGAAAGGGTCACAAAGAAGAATGCTGCAGAGACAACTTCAGGAGCTCGCGCAAACACCGACCCGACAAAAGGACGCAGGCAGAGGCTGTGACCGCCACATTCAGGATGAAATCACCTGGTCGACGTAAATTTGTCACATTATGTATCAATGGCACACCAGTTACTCTCCAACTGGATACAGGTTCTGACCTCACTCTGATTTCAAAACGAACCTGGAACGAAATTGGAAGGCCACCAGTGGAACCCACAAAGTGCATCGTTCGTAATGCATCTGGTGGAAGCCTCAAACTGACCGGGAAGCTGAACTGTTCCGTAACGTTCAAGGGAATTCATCTCAGTGGCACTTGTTACCTCACGAACTACACAGGCCTTGATCTCTTGGGCCTGGATTGGATTAATGAGCTTCAACTGTTGGATGAACCCCTCAATGCCGTTTGTGACGAAACAACTGCAAACGGCCCCGATACGTTCACGAGAACATCACGTCCTGACGATTTTGTGGTCGCTACAGTTGCAGCCAAACCGGAGACCAGATGGAGCATACGCGACACAGCGACTATTCAGCTTCTGGCGTCCGGCAGCGGTAGCCCTCTCACCTCAGTGCAATTTGGTGAACCCTCCCAGCAGCCCGCAACGTTTCACCCGCGATCTGAACCGTTCAGTTTACAGTCGCAGGTTCAGGCGGATCGTCCTACTGCTATCCGGAAAGTCAAGGAAGTGGGGCCGGCAGAAGGGACGCCACAACAGTCACACAGAGACCAGCCACCGATTCAAATATATGAGGAATGCTCTCCACGGTGGACGCAGGGTCGACGATGTCAAACACGAGGCACACGTAAGAACATCAGCACATCCGCGTCAAGTGAACCAACTTCAGGCAACAGACTGCGGTCTGGTGAGGGGACCACGTCGCATTGGAAACCGGACAGCCGTGACATACCTCCCAAGTGGAGGGTACCGGATTCCAGATCAGCATGCTGGCAGCCCCAGGGACGGACCGACGTGCGACAGAACCTCCATGAGTCATCACAGTGGAGTCCAAAGCAGCAGTCGGTTGGACAGCCCTCTCAAGGGGGAGGTGTTCGGGGGCCAGCCGTCCCTAATAACCGAACATCACATCAGTTGGATGCATGTGTCACGTGCAGGACACGGGCCAGACGTAGGCATGCCCTGATTGGTCAGAATGCCAGATAATCCGAGTCAAGCACCTTGACTCGACGGTTCTCGCCCCCTCACGGACATTCTGGCACGACCTTGTGGAACACTCTGTGATTACCCTATATATATATATATATATATATGTCTCCATAAAGGGCTGTGTAGAGCTACCGTGCGTTTTAAAATATAATGTAGTGGGCGGAGCAGGAAGCCAAGGGACCGATACAGCGTTGCACTACCGTACATCAAGACATAACAGAATTCACCTTCCTCGATGTAAAGCGGAAAGAAAAAAAGGAAAAGGATAATCTCTTGTTGGGAGTTACTTCAGTTTTATGTTGGTTTATTGGGTGTAGTTGTTTACAGTGGACAGTAGAAGTTGGTGCACTAAATTCTCTCGGATGTAGAAAACCTTAGTCTGATAAACATAAAGACAATACATAAGAATTTCATCAGTCAAACTGCTAAGTGAAAAACAAATCAGCGACGCACTGCCTGCGGTGACAGCAACACTTAACAGGTTAACACGACCAGTCAACAGCCGTCCGAATTCAGTTCAGTCCGCCGGCCAACCACCGAGGAATGTTTCCGTGTGTAATTGAAGGTCAACACATGTCAAGGCAGTCAACGCGGCAAGGTTCATTTGTTTTGGTCCGTGGTGTTGATAAACAATCAGTATTGCTAAAGAAGCATTCAGAGACTGAACCAGTCACAGCCAAACGGATTCGAACAAGTGATGAATTCGAAACGGCGTCCAGGGACAGTGACTGTATGTATAGGATAAAGATGAACTATGTAACCTGTGCTTGTTCGTCAGTGCAAACACACCACTTACAGTTAACACTATGCTATGGTGTGTCACAAGTCTCTTGAATGCAGATCCACATATTCAGTTGACTGGAACAGCATCCGGCTTGAGATAGCTCAGTAGTTAAGCCGTCAACTTACTGACCGGAAGGTTCGAATCCCACTTCAGCATCTCATCCCTAGGCTTGGGCAACCTAACAGCGTCTCAGCTCTCGAGGTAGCATGGCAGCTAGGCATCGAAAGGGTGCGTCTCAGCTCTCGAGGTAGCATGGACGCTAGGCATCGAAAGGGTTTTATAGCTGAACGAACGATTGCTTCTATGATAGTCGGAAATCCCTGGCTTCTGTCGCTTTGCCTGGCACCACTTATACAGTTCGCAGAATTATTCAGCAGGGTGCCGTAAACTTGTTCTACACCCAACGAGGGTGACAATCCCAGATGAGAATGCCATTAAGCAAACGGCGGTAACGGTGTCCGACTATTCAGCGTGCTAGAAAAATGCCTTTTGGCCAACTTAGAGACAGCCACAGCTTAGACAAACGTCAGACATCCCAGAACTGACGTTCCACTCCATTAGGAGAAGAGTCCTTTCGGTTTTGCTCCCCGTTCTGGTGAAAGGCGGGTTAATTTTACCCAGTGACCGCTGTTTTACGCAAACCTGTTTTGTTGATTAGCAGCCACATGCAGCTGTGTCCGCAGTTAAAGCCATAAGCACGGTAACAAAGGCACGTCCAGTGTACACCACACCCAAAGCACTCCGCAAACTCATTTGGTGGACAAAGTGGGGTTGATTACGTTGCGAATCATGCTAAAGGATTAGATCCGTTCACGCCAAATGCTCGCATTTGCATAAGAATTTGGTTTTGACGGGAGACTCAACCGAATCCAGCCAAATCTCTCACTTACAATAGTCCTCGTAATGGACTAAGTTTGCCTGATGAGCTCCAAGAAGGGCGAAACCGGTCATGGGCTGCCGGACTGTTTCCAGCAACCTTATGAGTAGCGTATACTTTTTCATAATCGGTCATTGATGCTAGAACGCATCCTGACTGTATTTGGACAAGTTACTATGATCATATAGCCAAGTTCGTGCCAACGAAGGAGATGAAGAGGTGCGCCAGCACCCAGAGTCGAAATCGGTGAAACAGACGGACTACTCACATGATTGCACATAACCCCATCCACTATGATTGTTGCTGATTGACATATGCGGGCGACGAATGACCTAACCTTTGTGTCAACAGTTCCAGTGACGTGGACGAAAATCAATCCGCAAACCAGGTGAGCTCTATTTTACTGAGAACTATCAAGAGACTCAAGACACAAAACACAAGATCATGAGCTAGCCTTCAAAGTGTGTACGTGTGCATACGTGCACGGCGCGACACCTTACAGATTATTGTTTACAGGGAACGAATAATAGCGATTTCCTGTTGTCGAAACCGAGCGGACAAGTGGTGAACGTCCTGTCAATACTTGACGCATTCAAAACCAGCGTGACTGTGTCTTAGCCCTTACAGATTATTGTTTACAGGGAATGAATAATAGCGATTTCCTGTTGTAGAAACCGAGCGGACAAGTGGCGAACGCCCTGTCAATACTTGACGCATTCAAAACCAGTGAGCTGGTTTCCACCTCTAGGTCGTTCATCGGATGAAATGTTTTGACGCGAGAAACTGGTGCAAAAACCTACCGTTTGCTGACACCAACTTTGTGAATCGGGAGATGAAAGTTAAATGTCGATGACGCACAAAGCAACCAATTCTTGATGAAATCTGGTCCGAATTCCTTCCTTCGTATTCAGCCATAAGGTAGTCATTATCACGAGTTTTCCCACCAAAAGGTGAGAGTAACCTATTCCCCACTCCCTTTTGACGATGTGATGGTAAAGTGCGCTCCAAATTCACGAGAGTAGAGTATGCTACGAGCGACAGGCTAATCAACATCGAGGAAAGGGATGACACTGTTCTTTACCACTCCTCAATGCACATAGATACAAAAGATACGAAATTCGAAGTTAAGGATCTTATTAAGAGACTGGTTCCGCAATGCTCCCACCGCTTATTCACGAGTGCATCATTCTGAGGGTGATGAAGGGATCATGAATCCCGTCAGCTGTCGCTCAGCCAGTGCATCAACATATGACTCGGTGAAGCCGCTGCTGAGAATCATCTGCGGTTCTTCGATTAGATCAACTGGAATGAACACGACTACAGCGGAGAATTCCACAATTTGCAGTCTTTTTTGGGATTACACACCCGCAGATAAGAGTACCTGAACATGCATGAAACGCAAATAGTAAGTGCTGACTAACAGTCGTTAAAATAGTCGAAGTGCCAGATGTCAACGGGAATCCATTCGACCAGATACAGCTCATCAGTTGTGATGGTGTGGAAGATGAGATACCATGCATTCGCTTGGCGCCAAACTGGTCTCATTATCAGACTCGTCCTAGCAAGAACCACAACCTGAGGGAAGAATGCCAAGTTTAGATGCACGACCTAACACACTTTCTCTCTGTGGTGTAACGCGTATCGAATGCATGCGATTACTTGGTGCACGGTTCTTGTAATGTTCCAAATGGAGGGTTTTAGCCGAAAACTCGTGGCGAAAATCAAGTAACTGGAGACTTGTAATGTCCAAATGGAGGGTTTTAGCCGAAAACTCGTGGCGAAAATCAAGTAACTGGAGAATAAAATGAAAAATAGAAAAAAGATACCGATATAGGCTTGATATAGCCAGACGCACGCCCAAAGGGGCATCGAGATGGAAGATATCATTAGAATCGAATGGAAAGCCGAGTTAAACAATGAAATGTTATTCTGTGAGCAAGGTGCTCAGTTACTTTTCTCCTCCGCCTGAGTGTCAACAACTTCAGTGGAAGTGACTCAAAAACGTGGCTTTGTAATCGTTTTCTTCGCTGAAGGATGCATAGCTGATGGAAACGAAAAATTCGGAACGGTACTCTTCAAAATAATCTCCAAAAAAGTTATCCCCGTAACAAGGCTGTATTCATTGAAGAGCTCGTTGGGAGTATTGAAGATAATCAGGCGATAAGCGCGCAGACTATACTAATTTATTTGTGGCAAAACCTAGTAGCTTAACCGTCATGGACACAAAATCACATTAAAAAGAGAAAGACAAATGCTCAGCTCCAAATAAGGAACACCTCCATAAAAACACTTTTTGCATTCCTGGGAGGTGGCTTCTAAGGGAATAGGCTGAATTTGTCGGGAAGGGTTAGCAACCGTAGTCAACTACAACACCTGCGGGCAAACTTAGTTCAGGTGATCGAGGGAAGCACAATGAAACAAACTAAATTCGTACAAATTTCTGGTTTGCGCTGCCACTTGAAACTTTTCATCGACACTTTGCCTTGCCAGGGAAGAAAGCAGAAAGTATTGTTGTATAAGGATACAAGTCGTTTAATATGCATAAACATAGCAGCTGGTTCTCAGTCAGACGGAACATGCATGGAAGAAGCGTCCATTTACCAAAATTTCCGAAAATATTAGCCCTGTTCTGAGTGAATCCTGAGCCACACAATGAATGCACACAACAGCATCACTGACAATAACAGCGTCGGGCACCAGCTTAACACCGCAGCATAAGCAAGCCATTATCCTGCGACAACTGTTCGTTTTCCTTCTATTTTGTATGGCAGTGCAGTGAAGCACTCATTTAGCGGTAACACCCCGGGGTAACCAATTTTTGGCGACTCCAAGAAATTCTTTCCGGTCATTGTGAGCTGACAGATCACTTCCATAATAGCTATAGTCAAAACCATTTTAAAACAAACTTGGCCTCACATCCTTTCCCTACACTGATCATGAGATTCTCCAAAAATATAAGACGGTATTTGCGTTCAAAACGAGTGGCGACATGTTTGGATCTACCTACGAAGTCAACAAAAACGGCAGCACAGCTTTTGTTTCGACGGAACTCTGAAAGCTGCTCACAGTAAGTTAGGCTTTTCACTGGTCAGATCTACTAGCCTCGCCTACAGAACAGCTCAGAGAATTCGTCGAGGAACACTCCGCACGCTAATCCCGATAACCTTGCGAGAGGTCACCAACAACACTCAATAGGGCGCTACTGGAAAAGATAACTGGTCGCAGTCGAAGCCTGTTTGTCAAAGAGAATGGCTTGTCTTAGATCATTAAACTAGCTATAATCACGCAGCTCCTACTGATCAATGCAATCCTGCGATCACTGACGGAGAGGGATTCTATCATATTTTTGGCAAGCGTGGTTAAATTTTACAGACAGATTCATATTTCACATGGAGAAGCCTGTCTTATACATAACACCTTAATTCAACGTTGAGTAAAACAGTTTCTTCAGTAGTCATGGAACGTCTCTTTATAGACTACGATTTCCGTGAAAACATTAGACCGTTTTCTGTCGACAATCTCATGAGTAGCATATTACGTCTACACAATATATCGCGATATTTCGAAAATCGTACCAACTGGAACCTGAGGCAGTCTGGTGAGCACATTCAGTTGCCTAAGAACATTGTAAACCACAGGTTCAGCTGTGTTCCAGTTAAGTCACCCGTCAAAATCAAACTGATATGCAAACAAGTGTATTTGTTGAAATTAGACTGCCTTAATCTGGTTGTAGAAACTGGTGAAGTTTCATTGGATGGTAGTTAAACTAGGTTGCTCCGATTTCTAACACCTAGTCAAGTCTGCTATTAAACTACGGAATGATAGAACCAATACCTATCTATCAATTTGTCGATTGCTTATCCATTTTTACCCAAATGATGCGGTATCTCCAGGAAAATATTGTCGGGGCGATAAATTTTAGGCAAATGCGGCATTCCACTGCAACCCCAAGGAAATAGACGATGACGCCAATGCCTAGATGTAAGAGAAATTGTGCTGGTGGAAAGTGTCACAGAATAATGCTTAAACTGGTTGATGACTCAAAAAGGCTGGTTTACACTGTCATCAGCGGGTCACACGTGGTACCCCATTTGACACCGCATAAACAGACCACTACGGTCTATCTTACAGCGGTTTATCATCATCATCATCATCGTCAGCTGTAATAACCGCGTACTCGTCGTACGGTGGTTGTAGCTGCCGCAGTTTCGTTCACCCATGGTTGGGGAGGGGAGGGGTAGGTAGCTGCGCATTGCAGGCGGGAGCTGATAAATTGGTGCATAGATCCAGCACTGTCAGTGGGCTGTCAAGTGAAGGGGGGTTGGAAAAGGAGCAATGACTTTCATACCTCACTACCAAGTCATTGTTTGACCGCTCCTGGCTCTCTTCTACCCTTCACGTTGTTGTGCGAAAAGAGCCCTCTGAGGAAGTCGGTCGACTGGCATACGCAGGACGTGGCCAAGCCAGCGCAACCTATGCAGTGCGATCAGTTCATCTATCGAGGGTGAGTTATTTCTCCCGAATACCATTCGACGTACTTCAGAATTGCTGATCCGGTGTTCCCACCAGATTCGGGAAATGATCCGAAGACATCGATGGTCAAACACTGAAAGTTTTTTGACGTCCTCGCCGCGCAGCGCCAGGTTTCTGATCAATATAGTAATATGGAGCGCACCGCACAGAGAGGCTGATGTCACGCCTACGCCGCAGGTGACGTAGGTTCGCAAAAGCTGCTCTGGCCTTCGCAATCCAGATGGAAATTTCATCTTTCGTGAGACCACCGGGACGGATACAGCTGCCTAGGTAAACAAATTTGTCTACTACCTCAATCGGTTCATCCGCAACCACGAGGCTAGGGTTCGAGCCCACCCAGTCTTGCAGTAGCACTTTACACTTTGCATGCCGAACCGCGAGGTAGAATTATTTAGATTTAATATTGTTTGCATTACCGCAGGGTCAGATCCAAGAAGAGTTATATCGTTTGCGTACTCGATATCTGTGAGCGGAGGCCCAGGGAGCACTTCGACCCCACAGGCATTAGGGGCTAGTAGTGAGTCTTTCATGATTGTATCATTGACGAAGTTGAAGAGGAAAGGTGAAAGAGGACAGCCCTGTCGGACACCACTGGATATGATGAACTCAGGAGAGAGCCTCCCGTAGACCTTTACACGGCCGCGGGAGTTGGCGTACAGCGCCTTAATGATGGTCAGGAATTTACGGGGGACACTTTTGCTCCGCAGACACTGCCAGTGTTTGGTGGTCCACAGAGTCAAAGGCAGCTTTCAGGTCAAGAAAAACAACCTGAAAGCTGCCTTTGACTCTTACTCCGTTGTCAGTCGTTGCTGTGCATGTTCGGCTAATTGAATCGGACGATGCGGTTACGTATAACAACCCTATTGATACAGAATGGTAGTTGCGGTACACCAGTCAAACCGGTTCAGTCGAAAACACGGTTTCACACTGCTCCAACCGAATTCTTTTCGCGATGAGCAAACGCCCGAAGTATAATATGGTTTCGTTCTAAACAATACTCGCTGTAGGTGGAAAATGCACTCGAGTATGGCTGACATAAGTAGGACGAAATAGCATAACTTAAACATGCTTGAAACACTTACACCGGCCTACAGTTGAACATAATCAGTGACCTTGAATCAGCCTTACCGATTACCCCGGAAACCCGAAACTCAAAGATGGACACCGCGAATTTAAGACATTGTCCAAACTTCAGAAGCATAGGTATAGACCAACCGAAGAAGCACGAAGTGAACCTGATGTTTATCTGCTGAAAGACCAGAGAATGCGTTTTGCTCAGCTTCTAAAACGGTCTACTAACACGTGTTTACCGTCCTCATTCAACCCAAGACAGTAGAACGCAATGCAGCATGCAGACCCCCTTTTAGTGGTTGTTCGAGTTAAAACTGCTGTTTTGGTTGTGGTTGTAAAAGTATCACACCCTTTAACCCGTACTAAAAGCATTGTTCAAGAATTTTTTCTGAAAAATTGTCTGCCAAGTTAGGCGTATCGGAGTAATAACAACAGATCTGACCACCATTGACCTTAATAGCTTTTATTCTGTGGATACACTAGCATTAACGCCGAAGGTTTGGGTGCATCTACAAAATGGTCATCACTAAGTTGACAACAAACACTGAGAAGGTCACTGGAATTCCAAAAGAAACATGCCTTTTGTGTGGTATGTTCTTTAAACAATTGATTAAGGCGTTCGTAGTGTGCAAAATAAGATAATTATTTCAGAGTAGCACGTGGAACCTACGACAGATGGGCGAAAGAAAACATTCAGTGAGGTAGGTTGTCCTCGCGCTAAGTTCCCATTCTACCGTATCCTTCAAATCATTGCCTACAGTTGAATGGGATTTGGGGGATAACATGCATGCAGACATTCTAGGCTTATCGACAATTAGCGAACGAAATAAATGTGGGAATGGCTGAAAACAAGGGACCACAGGTCTGCGATCACATTCAAAAGCAATTGTAATAAGACTTCTATAACTAAGCATGATTGACATGAAGTGCTCATTTGAAGGGTGGGTAGTAAATGCGAAGAGTCCTGTGATATGTTTGGCTTCATCATCAATCATCGTCATCATCATCACCAGCAACCTCTAACATATGTGGCACTGTTCACCAAAAAAAACAGAAACCGCTCATATATATGACTGTTTTATTTAACCTTGGAGTGAGCCAGTATCAAGAATGGATTTCATTTATAATTTAGAAAGCGCCTGATTTCACTTCGGTCTTTTTAGCTGCTTTAGAACCAGGGATTTTCATAAAAATCTGATCGCAGTGGCAGTCGTTTTGGTGTAACAAAAAGACCCCCGCGCCAGTCGACAATCATATGGCTGTATTACATATACGTATATGTACATATAGTACCGAGTCTCATGGAAAGAAAAGCAGCATAAGTCTGGAGGTTTCCAGCGGAAGTGTTAACTAAGTGGCTCAGTAGTATTGTGATAACACAATAGTCTTTGAACCAGCTGTTAAGCTTTTTGAGGAAAACTGTTGCCCTTCAAGCAAATATCGCTAATCTGATCCCGTTTAACACAACACTCTAGTACAAATAGTAGTAAACGGTACGGTGTTCACTAACGCACTGACAAGGCTCTTCGAATAGTGACGAAACACCTAAATCAATTGCAAAGCTCAGCGAACCACGTAAACGGCTAATCACTCAGGCCGACCTATCGACATTTCGCAACATCAGCAACAAAGCGCGAAATGCTGCACTATAATGACAAGACGATATAGAAAACCGAATTATTTTATGCCCACTACTTTTGTGTGGTATGTTCTTTAAACAATTGATTAAGGCGTTCGTAGTGTGCAAAATAAGATAATTATTTCAGAGTAGCACGTGGAACCTACGACAGATGGGCGGAAGAAAACATTCAGTGAGGTAGGTTGTCCTCGCGCTAAGTTCCCATTCTACCGTATCCTTCAAATCATTGCCTACAGTTGAATGGGATTTGGGGGATAACATGCATGCAGACATTCTAGGCTTATCGACAATTAGCGAACGAAATAAATGTGGGAATGGCTGAAAACAAGGGACCACAGGTCTGCGATCACATTCAAAAGCAATTGTAATAAGACTTCTATAACTAAGCATGATTGACATGAAGTGCTCATTTGAAGGGTGGGTAGTAAATGCGAAGAGTCCTGTGATATGTTTGGCTTCATCATCAATCATCGTCATCATCATCACCAGCAACCTCTAACATATGTGGCACTGTTCACCAAAAAAAACAGAAACCGCTCATATATATGACTGTTTTATTTAACCTTGGAGTGAGCCAGTATCAAGAATGGATTTCATTTATAATTTAGAAAGCGCCTGATTTCACTTCGGTCTTTTTAGCTGCTTTAGAACCAGGGATTTTCATAAAAATCTGATCGCAGTGGCAGTCGTTTTGGTGTAACAAAAAGACCCCCGCGCCAGTCGACAATCATATGGCTGTATTACATATACGTATATGTACATATAGTACCGAGTCTCATGGAAAGAAAAGCAGCATAAGTCTGGAGGTTTCCAGCGGAAGTGTTAACTAAGTGGCTCAGTAGTATTGTGATAACACAATAGTCTTTGAACCAGCTGTTAAGCTTTTTGAGGAAAACTGTTGCCCTTCAAGCAAATATCGCTAATCTGATCCCGTTTAACACAACACTCTAGTACAAATAGTAGTAAACGGTACGGTGTTCACTAACGCACTGACAAGGTTCTTCGAATAGTGACGAAACACCTAAATCAATTGCAAAGCTCAGCGAACCACGTAAACGGCTAATCACTCAGGCCGACCTATCGACATTTCGCAACATCAGCAACAAAGCGCGAAATGCTGCACTATAATGACAAGACGATATAGAAAACCGAATTATTTTATGCCCACTAGAGCGCAGCAATTCACCGAGGTGCGGAGAGGCATTTCGATACGCAGTCAAAAGGGGAAAGCCTACAGAAAAGTTTGGGAACTAGGTTGCGCTTTTTCATACCATAACGGTCATGCATGGAGGATTTCGGGGACGAAAGTTTTTCACATCACGCGCCTCTGAGAATAACAACAGATCCACTGCCCGGGTACCGTGGCAACATGACAATTACACGCAAGAATCGCATTCACAAGAAATCCGTGAGCTAACTAACCCTGGATTCTTTATACGAACCAACCGGGTGTTCGAACTGTGTTGTGTGGAATTACGAACATACTTTCTGATTCGCACGCTGAATTGCGTTGACCATATAACACACCGACGCTTCTTTTCAATGAATCTAAATAGCCGAAAATACTCACCCCACCACTTCCGATCGATAAAGTAGTTGTCATCAAACGCTCCTTTCTACAGGATTGCCGTAAATGGTGGGAAAAGTTACTTGATGTGGGGAGAGACAATGACGTAGAAACGGAAAAAAATGAGTACCCCTGAAAAACGAACGCTTCGGGAAAGCGCACGGTTTTGGTCGTCCAGTGAAGAGTGTTATCAACAGCTTCCGGCGTCCCACGCTGAAAACAGCCCGTCGATGGGGGGCTTTAATTCGCCGATACACTCTTGAGAGATTACTTCATAACACGCTTAAAGGTATAGAAGTTATTGACAACAGTGGTCTTTATTGGGACGATCACACCTGGAGACCGAGTCAGAATGGTCTCTTCTCAGGAAATATTAAAAAAGCAACTCCGAGTGAATATCATTCCAAGTAATACACCTCTTCTCCGGAACCCCTAGTGGTCGTGACTCAATTTATAGGAATCCTAATTTCACAAATATAACGAGTCGAAGTCAGTCCGATGAAGGAAAGCATATTGCACATAACATGTTTGTGTTAGACAACCAGAGTGAGGCTATTTTTATCTTTTTTGGGAAGGATTTTGAGCAGAACATGCCTTAAAGGTACTTCGTAATACGAGCCGAAAGATAGGCTACCCGTCAGCCATAAACTTAAGAGGCTTCAAAAGTAGAATTCTCAGGTGACCTTCTTTCTTAGGTTGCGCTATTGCAAACCAAGAGCGCTCCACTCAAACCGACTTATACTGTGGCGCAACCGATGAAAATGGGAATTAGAAGATCACCCTCCAGAATAGATTGTATCGCAGAAACTAAACAAGCAACTCACTTCTGTCACCGAAGAACTCGTAGATAAATGATTTCATTTCCATAAAACCGAGACGAATCACGGCGGCCTTAGTGTTATCACCGTAACCTAGACCTTCGGTAATTCCAGCGCCCACGGCAACAATGTTCTTCAACGCACCACAGAGTTCAGTGCCCACTTCATCCTGGATAACCACAATCCGGAAGTAGTCGGTCTAAAATGAAATCCGAACAAGCACAATCAAACAACGCAGGATTATAAGGCGAGACCTAGAGAAGTGCTGTGGCTCATAGTTGTGATCCACGTCTGCCCTACTAGATAGCCATATGACATTTGTGAGAGGATTGTTGAATGAAAAACATCCCAAACGCCTAAGTAATGAGATTTGCACCCAAGCCTTCAACGTAGAAGACGGTCGATGTTGCATGTTTCTTGGGGTATTCTGCGCAGAGACTACATATCATCGGTTCCATCCGGCTTAATGAAAAGGCGCTCAATATAGATACTGCTACTGCTGCGGGCGGTAAGACAACAGTACGTCACATATCAGCGACAGGCCATTATGTTGTCATTCCCTCTTGTATACGACCGAACGAAGTTGAGGCCCTTCGAAGTCGATGTAGAGATTAGGTGCAACTAGTTGTTGATCTGTTCAGTGAGCTTGCCAACTGTCTTACCATCGTTTCGACACCAGTGTGAGGTTGGATGGGTCATCTGCAGGTTAGACCAAATGGAAGGAGGCATTTTCGCAGTAATTCATAGGGGAAATACAACCGCTGACGCGTGGAGGTTTGTCTGCGGACGAAGGTTTCCCATCAAGGAGTTGCTTATGAGCATATGAAGCCTGGAGGTGTTGGCATATGTTGATAAGTGCATCCACGTGGTTAAGTGACTGTTGACCTGTTCGCCAAACTGGGCGAACAGGTCACCCACCACGGAGACATCACCAGTGCACCCGGGTGCAAGTCGATTGTCAAGCTCGGCGAACAGATCAACCACCTGATCACCAGCCAATAAACTCACCCGAGCAACGAATACGTCAGCCTAAGGGTGAAATACCCTTAAATGGACTAACCCTGGTATAGTTGGCAAACCTGTACAAACGAACAGTGGAGTGTATAGCATGTTAACAAACTGTAGCTACATGCTGACTTGTCTACATATACATCGGCATTATGAGTGGAGATGCGAGAAGCAAGCTCAGAAAGCACCGATGAGTAACACATGAGCCTGATTATCAAGCGTGAAAATAGTTTGTGATCGTTCAGTTCAAAAGAGCTTGGTTAAAGGTGGAGGAGCTCTATACTGTCACTAACTACCGATACTGTTGCAAATGACCTCAGGAAAGTGTAAAGAACTTCAACACATGTGTTAATGAGGATGATAAATAAGTACTTTTTGGAGGGGAGGGACCAGCTCAACTAGGCCAAAAGTCACACGGATATCTTGCGAGTTCAACCACCACTAAATGGACTCTGAAATCAAAACACAGCAAAATGTGGTGCTTGAACGACCTTTGTCAAGACATTTAACCACAAAACATCGTCGCGAATTGCGATCGATTCGTCTGATGGCCATAGCTACTACAGTAGTGTGTATGGAATAGAATGTGTATCAGTGTATGGTTGTATATAATTCGTTGTTTTTTCTTGCTGGCAATCGTAGCTGGACGGTATAAGAGTGAAGAACGATTATTTTTCAGGTTTACGCTGGGTATTACATCTTGTCAGGCATGTGGTGGTAAGGACCGAAGATTTTTCCAACTATCAAGTTAGACACAGGTTAGGACCATGTTGATTTTTGAGGCTTCAGTGCAGACCCTACCAGATTGAAGTGTAGGTGTGTCGGCAAATTCGGTGTGATGTTTCTTCTCCAGTGCATACAGGGCGACACCGGAGTCACGCTTGAGTTGCTTCGCCCCTGTACTGTTTCGAGGTGGAACTCTAGTCTGCCCTTCTGTTCGATTTTTCCTAGGTAGTCCATCCTACGTATCGGATATCCAGCGATAGAGAATACACTTTTGTATAATCCCGTTGGATAACATACGTCTCCAGTGCTGTTCACTAGATACATATCTGGAAGCCCTTCTACTACTTGATGCGTTCATTAAATTCAAGGCGTCAAAAGTCACATAAATTAGTCCAAATATCTGAAACTCTCGAAACCGGCATCCAGTTACTCCAGCAGAACCGTCAGTGAAAACGGACAAGGAACGAATTCATAGATACCATCCAACACCAGCAACGCTACTAATGAGTCGGTGGTAAAAAATCTGGAGACGGCTCAGGTATATGTCCACAGACGCAGTTTCGCTAACAAAAAACTATACAGCGTGATGCACGGCGAAAAAAGTGGTCAGTGCTGGTACTGGGATCTGCGAAGAGAATATTCAAATCGGGATGGGGTATGATACGGTGAAAATGTAAGAAAGGTGTCGCTTACATGCTGCATACAGCAAGTAGGCGATCTGGCTGGTGACACCACGCAACGGCCAATATGACATGAGAGTATTGTTAGTTGTAAGTGTCATGAGTTCGCATTGGCTGGGATACTGCCAGGGCGCCCACACCTAGATAGGAGGACGATTAGGGTCTATGGCCAAAGACTTTGGCTCAAAATCTAACCCCTTGGCGGAAAATGCAAGTGCACCACTTTTGTGGAGAGAGCTGCTACACATGTTTCAACACCCTGAGGGGCCAGAAGACTGTGTTAGTCGGACATCTAACCATTGACCAGTCTGGCATTAGAGAACCTGTGAGTGTCGTACCGAAACCACCCAGTATGGGGGCAATGTGTCCCGGAGACACACATGCCGTCACACCACGGTAAAGTCCAGTCAATTTGTGGCTGAAGCACAAGAAAATGACATCAATACTGTGCTGAATGCTTTGGCACGGGCTCACATATTTCTTTTACTAATTAGCGTCGGTCAATGTGGGGTGACATTTTCAAGTGAAATGACGGAAACTTCGAGAGCATGGCTCTTCCACGGGCGATCATAAAATAAACCGTGTTTGACGGGAAATACCGCTGTCTACCTTCTAGAGGAGTGTTTTCTGCGGGTGCGTTGCTGCACAAATAAGACGATGTCCGTCCAGTGCGATCATAAAATAAACCGTGTTTGACCGGAAATACCGCTGTTTACCTTCTAGAGTGTTTTCTGCGGGGGCGTTACTGCACAAATAAGACGATGTCCGTCCAGTGTAAAGAAAATAATGGGGAGGATGGTGCCATCCACACGTCGCTAGGGACTGAAAAATTCGGAGACCACTGTCTTTCAGCAAACAACGGGTTTTTCTCCAAGGTGCGCTGTGCCTGACGTTAGACTCTAACTTAGGTCTTTTTTACCTTCAACACTGTAGTTTGAACACAGACAGATGAGGTTGGCTCCAGTACCATCCATAGCTGTCAATCTCTTCTTGCACCACACAATTTCAACCACCCTCCAAGACTCTAGTTGGGAGATTTTCTGCAAGCAGGAAATAAGCATCAAGTCGACTGCCGGTCCACCTATACACCAAACTCGCTTCAGGTCATACGTGGAGTGCGTGTGCTAAAGACAGCGAAATTAACAGGCATTCGGTCTGTGTCTACCGCGATCATGGGGCTAATCCTTGATCCATCTGGATTGTCCACACTGGATGCGTAACTAGGCGCGAAACCCGGATTTAAGGCACCAGGCCTATAAACAGTCAACAGAAGGCAGACTCCGCCCCTCTACCCCCTCGCTGTCAGGCCACACGCCACTTGGCAGGACAAGATAAACACACACGTACGCAACTATACAGACACACCGACGCAGCTTCGCTCACGCCCACGCCAAACTAACAGCCTAAGTGGAGCCAATCAAGATCCACGTTGATTGACCCATATTGACGTTGTGAAAACGGCAGTCGAATCGTTGGCATGGCAGTACGTTCAGACAAGAACTTCCCTTGATATCCCGTCTCCTGGCTCTAAGTTTCGCGTCGTACACAAGCAGACCAGGTCGAACTAGTTGTGCATTTTGAAAACCTTGGTCAAACACACGGTCTAGGATGTCAAAGTGATGGAAACACCGGTAACTCGTTGATATCTCAGCTACGAAGAGTCCCCTGACAAGGCGATACCTTGACGCTCTATGAGAATTCCGAAAGAACAAAGTGTTTTATCTAGGTCTGTCAAAAGCTCAGGTGTCGTCACTCTAAACAGAAAGGATTATGTCGATGTGTGCGCTACTCGGGCATAGTGAAAGTTGTTGTCATGCCTGGCTAGAAGGGCAAAGCTGAATGTCCTGACCACAAGGTTACTAACTACATGTTTCCGCTCTGAGACAATAGTAGGATCACCTCGGTTTTACTGGAGATAATCAAAGCGCTTAGTACCACAATCTACGGGGCTTCCAAAAATCCTTAAAGACAGAGCCCAATTTTGTCCATGACAATTCCATCCTACGCTGATGGGTAAACCTCGTGCTAACAGACAACGGACTGGACTGGGGAGACTTACAGGAACGCTTCTGGGTGCCGAGGTATACCACCAATCTGGCAGTCCACTAGTATAGGAATAAAACAGCTTCGGAGATCAGACTTTCATATGAGGTTGATTAAAGAGTGTCTCCAGAAACTAAACACAACGATAAAGATGAAAGCACTACCTAAAAGGTATCGGTCACGACATTTTCAGAGGAAATACAAGGAATTCGAGACATAGGCAACGTTCATAAGATAATACGGTGCCTAAATCCCAAAACCTGGGGTGGCTAAACAAGTTCATGGTCCATATGCTGCGCGCTGAAAGACAAGGACAAATCAGTATGAGCACCCTTGTAAGAAGAGCTCCTTAAAAGAGGTTGCTACTCAGGAGAATCTACAGCAGTAGTGCCCACCGGAAACAAGCCATCCTCCGGTACAATTAAGAAACCCCCTTCGGCGTGGTATCCGTTCCTCAGGGGAGTTGATCCACACCCACACAGTCACTTAGAAATACGATACTGAGAAAACCGTCCATAGATATAATACAAAGATTCACGGAGTGACTCGAGTAGGGGACTCACCTGGAATAGTTGTTTCAGCTCACGACCCATGTCAAGGGTTGCAGCTGCGATGGTCGCTTCACAGTAGTATTCTTGAGAAACCTCGGAAGCCAGGTTTGCGCCCATCATAACAGCGCATGGTATTGATAGTTGCTCCCGGATCAGATCAGTCAACAACCTGATGCATCCGTTCTCACTAAGAGCCAAACCCTAGAAAAAAATAACAGTTTGCAACCACTATTATCGTCCGCAGTGGTAGAAGTGAGGTGCTTGTAGTAAACAACTTGTTACAGCCAGCCATGGATGAACAGGGTAAACGGAGTGCCTACAAGCGGCGAGCCACACAACAGCAAGTGAACAAACCACAACAAAAAGAAATCGCTGAAAGAGGGACAGAGCAAGGCGAAAAAATTCATGACTGGAACACGCTTGAACTAATCCACGTACGCCCTTTCGACAGAAAACTCTCGGGATCGACCAGAACAATCCTCCGGCGATTGTAAAGCCCCTTGAAGGAGAGGCAATAATCTTGATCACTAATGGGTCTAAAACATCTGTCAATACATCCAAGGATGTCTACCGCATTATAAATGATATTTATCGATCTCGTTTTGTTCGCTTTACACATCAAATTCTCTAAAACAAATGCATGCTGCCTTAACGATAAAGCTCCGTACATGTCGGCCTATTTCATCTTTTCAGCATGTATAACCGTGATATATAAGCTTCGCCGACGAGGTTGTAAGAGCATAAAACTAAATTACTTCATCATTACATTGCGCGCATGGAACCAACAGTACGCCAGTACTTGCCACTGGAGCCTTCATCCGGCGATCGCCATCAACTTCTCTGCGAACGCAGCTCGTTTGGACGAGCAGAGATGACATGGTCGGTTGTTCACACTCTAATGGTGTCCGAACGAATCACAGTCTACCAACAGTTTTTTAAGAACAGGCAGTGGCGCTAAGAACGTTAATGACTTTCGAGTGATTGGTACTGAATTGGCGTGACCAGATAAAACCAAAGCAGGCAGAAGTACCTTCCTCATTCGGCACCTATGCCTTGGTGAAACTCGTTGCAGGCTCTGGACTTGTTATCATATTTATCCGACGCGCTATTTAGTGGAATCATAGTTTATCCAGACGAAATTAGCCATATCTCGACAAGTAGGTTGACTAAACCAAGCCACAGTATGCATTGCTTACAGGAGCTAACCAGGCATTTTGTCAGACGAGGATCAAAGAAGCAGAAAACACACTGGGACAGAAGGAATAAGTGCCCCCATGAGAGAATTTCTCAAAGAGAAACCAACAAACTTAGCAAGTCGAGTAAAAGTCTGAATACTGTGAATATCATTCAGAGCACTTGTCACATGAGAAGGCAGATGGATGAAGTTGCTAACATGAAATCAGTTGTAAAAAAACCTGTGATTTATCTTGATAGAACACTAAGTATAAGGCTGGTCACAAACTCCTTGACAGAGTCTATAAGTGTTTTCATACCAAAAGGAATACCCGGGCATCTAGAATATCGTTCCAATACAAACAAGAGGCGAGTACTGTACAACAAACGCAGTTGAAAAATATCAAAAACAAGAGATTCAGCCGTCAACATCAATTTAAACTGTGGGTGACATCACATTGATCCTTAAAACCTAACGACATAAGATTGCAGTAAGTCCCCAATCGTACCACTTAGTTCAACTGATTACCAAGGTTTCTTATCTCATCATGGTTGTATGGCGGTTAGGCGCCAGTATATATTGCTGGTTGATTGCTGCCAATAATGATGACAAGTCGCACGGGCCTGACCAGGCACGAAGAATGGTGGTGCGCGAATGCCTTGGCGATGCACACACAACCATCCAGTGAAAGTCGAAACGACGGACAGTCCACATCCGTTGTGTAGAGCTCATAAATACCAATGGTGGGACCAGCTGACCTCATTCGCGACCCACACAAGCGTGATTGACACGACTCGAATAATTGAACTGTTTCCTGAAGGTTGACCGCATGAACCCGGATTCCAGTCAACGCTTGTTTCTCATCCTTTGTGATTCCGCTAATTTTGCTCCCGATGAAGGCCAATTATCAGTTTTTCCACCACTAGACAAACTAAATCATAGTATTCGATTGTGGCATCCTTTCTTCACGCGGCTTCCAATTGCCATCCCACCCTCTCTCATGTCAGTGACCCTATCATGGAGCACGATCCCCAGAACGTGAATCTGGGTGCCCAATTCACAAGAGGAGAAAGACTGGTAGACTTAGATTATGTGGATGACGTTTTGTCTTTTGACGATCATGCGTCCACACAAGCTACTCTAAATTGAATATAGGAAGTGATCCCCTCTTTCGGCATGCAATTTACAGTTTTGACGTTTCGCTTTAGGATCCACTCCCATTCACTCCTTTTAAATCTCAGGAGATGGAGCCTAAGTTTGTTAATGGGCGGCAAAATCGGCAGTGTGACAGATGAAGTCAGTGCACATAAGCTGGGTTGGAGACCCTGCAGAACATGGCGGTGAGCCCAATATCGTTTCGCAGCCGGACTGCCGAGTTAATGATCGTTGGGTGTGGTTGCAGATGACGCTGAAACAGTCCTGGCGACGGCTTCTTGCTCCAGCACAATGTTCAGTCGTTTTTATTATCATGTTTTAAGAACATGCAGCCACCTGACACCCGACATTTCTCTCTAGTTGTACAGGGTTGTTTGCGGCGACTCCTCTTCTATTTGTCTTGCCTTTTACTAGGGTCTTCTGTGAATGTACAACAGTTAGGCACCAATTCCCACCACTGGTGTGTTGCTGTTCATGACAATAATAATAGTGATATTAAAAAAAACAGTAAACTGGGGAGAAACACCATGGGTAGGGTGTTGTGAAATTGCCTAAGCCTTAAGAAGACCGATCAAGAACTAACTAACGACTCGTAAAGCGCGACTCAGCCGCTGAGCTGTTGTTAGCTACGAACAGCGTCAACAATACGAAGGTTGCTACAACTGAATTCACGAGGTCGACAGAATGTCCATAAATTCACTCCTACCTGCCGTACATTAAACTGAACACCGGGATTTTAAGGACTAGATGAAAAAAAACAATAAAATAATCTACCATCTGTAACACTCTTCCGGTGGATAGCTGACATACCACCCGAAGGAAGCCCGATGGCTGAGATACTGCACAAGTCTAAACAGGAGTAGTACAAACGCCGAAGTCGGTTTGAACCACGGACTTTCCAGTCAGTAAGGTCACATCTTAACCAGCTACTGAGCTAGCTTGAGCTCAGAAACAAGAAAATTACATAATTCGGGTGTCTATAGAAGTGCATCAAAAATACGGAACACAAATCAGTCGATATTCAGTCGAAGACGATCGCTAACGAAGGGAACAAAAATATTTTTCCAAATGTGATCATAAAATAATAATAGTGCTAGTGGTCACAACCAAACGGTGTTTGTAGTCAGTGCGGATGCATCCATCTATTGTCCTGTGGCTAGCTAATCCTAGGTATCACACTCCAGCCTACTCAAATTTCGTGAAAACACGCGAGCAATTGATACCGAAGGAGTTAACCTCAACATACCTGCTGGGCGACGATTTGTGGAAAACAGGGAAGCATGGAAGAAAACAAATGACGGATGTGATAAAAACAGGACACGGAAGCAAACAAATTGAGCGAAGCAACATTTTCGAGATGGTTAAAAAATTTCCACAGGAAGTCACAATTGAAGATGAAACTATCGAGGTTTTCCTCTTAGACGACCATTCGCGATAGATCTTGAACAACCCAAGGACTGGCTAGCGCACAACAACTATTGTTTTTCCAGCTTATTGTTTACTTGAACCTGCCAAATCTGGGTCGATTTACACACACGTGACTGCATCGGCCGAGTGTGTTTTTGTTTACACTCCATTTCAGCGCGTTTGTTGCTGACAGAAACACATTTGTTGGTAATTTGCTCTTTTGCATCAATAATATCATGTCTAAAACTAGCTTCGGCATCGTTTTGCATGTATAATGATATAGTTCGGTGCTACGACCTTTTAAAGATACCAACAATGTAGTGACCAACTCCCCACTAGTTAAGTTGGCACTATTATTGATATACTTCGGTTGAAAAAAATATTCGACCAAGATTCGACTAAGATCTTAGTAGATACATTTATATGACGAACTGCAATAGATATTTCTGATTTCCATCCATGGGAAGTGAATTCGAGGCACTGAAATCCAACGAAATTCAAGCACGACGGGTTAAACTTATACACTCTCGGTACACCGCTCAGAACCGGAAAACTGAGCTGATATTATGCGCATAAAACGAGGTTTCTGTGCTTGTTAGCGATTACCATAAACCAGCACAAAGCTAAATCTAACCGACAAGATGGTCACGTGATTTATCTGCCTCAAGAGGAAGGATCAATCGAACTCGTTCCGATTCATGAAGCAGGCTAACGAGTACAAAAAACGCGATACCAATGATTGCATTAGCACTTTTATCACAAGAAGCAATGAAACTACATGGGAGGGTAATGTTAAACTCCAGAGACCCACGTGGCACAATGCTGAATGGTCAGAACATGTATCCGAAACGCGATCAATCAATCCATACTCAGTCGGCAATGTCGATTCCGTCCGTCCCT
>NW_008752067.1:319494-331310 GCF_000715545.1 Opisthorchis viverrini | reverse complement strand
ATGTATCCGAAACGCGATCAATCAATCCATACTCAGTCGGCAATGTCGATTCCGTCCCTTGTAAGTTTTCTATATATATATATATATATATATATATATATTGGGATTTTAGGACAGTGGTATATACCGCATGACTAGGTATCTCTTGCCTGGGAGTGGCCTTTATGGGAGATCCCAGTCCATTTCAATGGGAAAACTTCCATAAGGACGAGATCTTACGCGAGTGATCGTAAGAAAGCTCCATGTACGGTTGTCCCCATCTGAGAAGACTACGCACCAGAAGAAACTGCTTTCAGCCGATAAGTTGAAACTTCTGTTGGACTGGAAAGAAGCTGTTTTTCGATCGGATGATAGAAGTTTCAGAAGCGAATTCCGGCTGGAATCCAAATCAAAGGAGAAAAAATCCACCGCTCAATTTTCTGACGCGCAACGGGGATTTCGGTTATTCTGAACATAATCCTCCACAAAGGCAACCTCACGAGGTGTACGGACCGAAAGATTGTACTGCGTACTTTCGTGTGCCATTTTTCTTACGTGTGTGGTGTGGTAACCAAATGTAGACAAAACCAGCTGTCGGCGGCGTTGGATAAGATAATCAACCTCGTTTCATCTACAGATACTGGGCATCTTGATGCATCCAATACTGTTCGGTCTAAAGGCTGTCTACATGCTTAGGCTTACGTTACTTACCGAAATGGATCGCTGCTATTTGAGACTTGGCTTCGAGTGCACGATAAATGTATACCAAGTATGAATTAACCGCAGCAACCTAATGATCCATCTTTGGCGGCCGAATTCCTCTTGACACTGGCACTACGGGCCAACACAAATATTTCTACAATATTGCAGAACGGTAGTTACAATGGGTCGGTGCCATGAACCGGGATACAGTGACTTCAGAACGTATGAGACAACGTAAAATGGACAAACTAATCATTTTCTCATGTGTGAGAAGTTCCTGCACAGGACGGAAGTCTAACTGCAAAACTACTAGCTAACGAGGAAGGTTGCGATTCTGAGGAAACGCATGACTAAAAACGTGAGCTTTGTTTTAGCCAGTAGTTGGCTAAGTCAGGACGATCTGTTTAATGAACGTGTCACTGATCTTCATGGAGGACTTGTCAACTACAAAGCAACAGCCTTCCATGATAAAGGGGTGATGGGATCCTTAAAATCAGGAACACGAGACATTTTGCCCGAGAGCTACCCAATCAATGTCAAAGTGCTAAGTTATAAGAGGGGAAAATGGCTCGCGTGGCTGCATATTTTTAGGACCCGACCAATCCTTCACAATACAGGGACAAAAACTATCGATTTGCAATGTCTGGTAGGCAATCTAGGAGATTTATTTGCATCTAACCAGATGGGGCTTGTGCAGATCAGCTGGGCAGACGAGGTTGAGGACGTTTTAAGTACTCGAATGTCGTTGAAGGCATTTGGAAACTCCAAGCTATTCAGGAGAAATGGTATAGGACCAACACGAGAAAAGGTATTTTTTTAAAAGAGTACCTCTGTTTTTTATCGGTGTCCTGCTAAATTCGGTCACTTCTCAGAAAAGATCTCGTCTAGCCGGTCCTCTCTCACATGGCCTCTCAAGACCACGGAACTGTATGGAGTTCCGTGTTGTTAGACTGACTGTATTGGTCTCTTTGTGGTGGGTTTACACGCAAGCAACCACCTGATAGCTATAAGCGGCAGATGCTTGGATATAAGCGAACACATTCAAAGTTCCAGACGGCCGTTCTTGTTGTGGAAGCACTCAAACGCTACGGAATAAACCTCGCTGCATTTGGCGAAACCCGAATGGTTGATTCATTTTATACTTTCTGGTGCGGTGAAACAACACAAGCAAACCGACCTGGACATGCTGCTTGGTTCGCGGTGGTAGATCACATAAATCAAAGAATAATGTATGAACTAAAATGCAGCAACTCCAGGACGGTGGCTATACAAATCAGGTGTTTCAAGGCAAGGTTTGGAAAATTTACCAGAGCATATACCTCCGACTCGTCAAAACACAGACGGGAAGTAGTATGAATCCTATGGTAAACTGTCGGATACGCACATCCAAGTGACTAAATTTCCCTGTCGGGTGATCTGAATACTCGGAATACCAAGGACTCGGAAATCTGAAAGAAGATAATGAGACCCTACGGAGTCGTAGCAATGAAAGAAAACGGCGCGAGATTACTAACAATCCATGTAGCACTCGAAAAAAAACACGGTTTACCGTGGAGCGGATAGTGTTCGCCAGGTGGATCCACATAATCGGCACGGACAATTACTCAAATTTATCGTTGTATGGTAAAGGCTTCTGTAATGTACTGACCATGCGTGAAGCTGAGTGAAATACGGAGTACTTCCAGACAACTGTGGCACTTGGAAAACCGTTTTCTGCTAACGAGGAACATGCATCGAAATTTTGCAAAACTTGAAAATAGTTGAAGCTTAAGCACAGTCGAAAGCCGGTGGGTTCGATTACAGACACGTATCAAGCTGTTGCCATGGGTACCACTGCAATATATCAAAGATAGGGGGCGAGATCAGTTTGACGAGAAAGACAAGTTAGCATTCGGCAAAACGACCCAAAGTATGATGGGCAGAGCCGTACCGAATTACGTTAGAACCACTGGGACCGAACTTTCGAAGCGGTTGCAGCAGGCAGAGAATCAATTACAGACTAAACTAAGTGCGTGCGCAGCACGGATACCACAAGGGAATTTCCGCCAAACCAGAAAAAGAAGTCTATGGATCGAAAATTGCACTTAGTTCAATTCAAGCGAAGTGGCGAAAAAATGAGGGAACCTGATATATATATATATATATATATATATATATATATAGTAAACTTTGAATAAAATTTTACGGTATTGAACCAGCCAAAAGTGTACTTAAATAACTTAAACAACATGGCACACTTCCATCAACAACCTAATTGATCTAAGATGATGAAACCGAATACGGCCTCAGAACAGCCGCAAAGTGGGAAGGCATCCGGACATACTCGAGAAACTGTTCAATGGAAAAGAAGTCGAAGGAAGACAGAGATAACTTTCGCGGAACCAGTTTTCCGGAAGCAGTTTGGCTCGTATCCTGCTCAATCCACTAGTCATTGATAAGATGAAGGAATACTTTACTGGAGAGCAATGTGGATTTAAGTGTGGCCAAAATATAGGTGAATTAATGTAGGGCACATACGGGATATATGTAACTAGAACCGACCGATATGTGGAGTATTTGTGGACCTTACGTAAGCCTTCAATTTAGTCAACAGAGAAGCACCACGTAACGCGGGCTTTCCAAACAAATTTGTCGACCTTATCAAAGCATTCTACGATGAGACAATAGCCCGGGTGCGGAATCGTGCAACTACATCAACCGGGTTCGGAAATGAAGTGTGGTTTTTCCCCAACTCTGTTTAGAAGTCTCTCCACTGCACCGGTATGACAATTCCACGCCGTTTAAAAGGCTGTTTATTCATCCCGCGGCATTTTCTAACCAGAACCTTGATGCACAAGACCAATGTCTGTAGGCTGTTGTTAGTGGATTACTGCGCTTTATTTACGACAGCGAAGCATAAGATTTGAAAATAGAAAGCATTAGCGTTAAGTCGGTACAAAATATAACTTATACAGCCAACCAACTACAGACCAGCAGACCAAACTGGTCGACTCGTCCAAATATGCGAGATCTGCAAACCAAGAACGCGGGATTGACTGCAGTCAATGTCTATTGCACTGTCCAGCCTATAGCAAAAGTGAAGAGGACGAGTGGTACTGGAAAAGTCACCCCATCTGGATTTTGCAGGCTTTTATTCCGCACCGTAAACGCGAATGCGTTTGCGATCAGTGAGTGCAATTTGGTGAGGCTAATCAACTGATCAGGCGTCTTATCTTTAACATTGACCACTAATAAACGGAGTCAAATGCGCTATGAACAATTGTTGCTATCTAGACAAGCGTGGATGGATTTTTGGTCGGTCATGGAAACTACATTTAGAAAGTGGTGCTTCAGATAAGCGGAGTTTCTTCAATTAGATATGTTATGGTGTCCTCTGAGCAGAAGACGACATAAATTAGGCTAATAAGGGACAAATCGTTCATTGTACAGAAGATTCTGGTCGATCATCTTTTTAGATTTGAGGCCGAAAATGTCACGCAACATCCATCCAGATGTCAACTAAATTGCGCTGACTGAGTAGGTCGGTACGCTGGCCATCATCAGAATCAACCATCATTGACAGCAATACACTAGTAATATATACACCAGCGCTTAACTACCATGAACCAACTGTGCTTGAATCTCACAGTCCAGTAGCAGATGTCCTTCGATAAAGAGTATACAATATGCGCAAGAACGGCTTGTTGGTCCATCCATCCGAGAGTTCGCAAGTTAAGCGTTGCAATAAAACTAGACCACGAAGCTTGAATGGCAGACACAAGAAGATAGCTGCGAACGGTGGCATGCAGATGATCAAGTTATTGGGTGCCTGCAGCTGAGACCTACAGATTAATGACTACCAAGTGAAACAGGAGAGAAGCTAGGAGAGGATAATGAAGAATGGGGTGGATAACAGATCCGCACTGCCGCACACAGCTAATAAGGTGATCCGACTGACTTCAACACGCAACGGCCGATGCGCACCGAGGTACTGTCAGGAGGATAGCTATAGTCCAAAAGTTAGAGCTCAAAAGCCTGACCGCAAGGCAGCGATGGACGGCGTAAGACTGCTGCTAAAAAACGAATTGGCAAACATTTTCGACCCCAAACAAGGAAGACCGGGAAGCTGCGTTTTCCAGACTTCCACTCAAAAGCCCGCAAGGCAGCGATGGACGGCGTAAGACTGCTGCTAAAAAACGAATTGGCAAACATTTTCGACCCCAAACAAGGAAGACCGGGAAGCTGCGTTTTCCAGACTTCCATCTAATGGCCAACCCGGTAAAAAAAATCGTGGATATTGCTTGGGATACTTCGGTACAGTGGGTTAATTGGGTATATAAGCACTCGAGCCATGATGAGGTTCAGTCACTTTACGACGGACGGGTTGGTCAGTGCTGACCAGTGTCAAATTTTGGTATCGTCTAGAACAATTTTATGTGTAGTAACTTGCTCCCACATGAATCCGTATTCTACTGCTACACAACAAGCGATCACATGTGAAGTGGTAACCCAAACTGACTCCGGCCGGATGTATTGTCATTTTTGGCCATTGAGTCAGATTACGGCGACTAGTTCGAATGAGAAGTAAACTGCCTTCAGGGCTTTGGAGCATGGACGGTATGGAGCATAGAAACTATGAAGTTTCTGGAGGGGGTAGCAAGAGTCCTGTTTTACCGTCCCTTGATTGGTCATGCAACTGTAACCGTCACAGAAAGAAACCTCAACTTCTAGAGCGAGACAGATGGAAATGCGTTCTTATGTGATAATGGACTGAAGCAACAGCGGTAAAACGACTACGAAAGTAGGACTAACCTTCATTAATGACACGCCATAGACTCCCTGTTTTAAGGCTGGCTTCATTTGGTGACAAACCCGCTGTAGAAACTGATGCGGCAAGACGAATATGAGGACATCAGCGTCTTGCGTGGCGTGAAGCAGATCTGGAGTGGCCACCACATTGCAAGGTAATCTGACACCCGGCAGGTATTTGGTATTTTCATGTTTTTCGTTTATGATTTCGGTGAGCTTCTTGTCGTTAATCATTTCCTCAAATACCCACATACGAACCTTAGAGAAATTGGAGAAAAGAAGTTGCATATGTAGATAAGCAACACAGGTACCACAAGGACTTCCAAGCAATGCAGGTTTTACTTGTAATCAATTTGCTATTCGACAGCTCTGAATAGAAATACCAATAGCCAATTTCGTATGTTACTACGAGACATGTCAAAAGCAGGAGCAGAACCAAGAAGCAACACAGAAATATAGATCTACGATACACCAAAATGCTATCAGTGTCGCAGCACAAGGTTAAGAACCTTTTAAAACTCTGCAGTAAACAAGAACCAGTTTCATAAAATCAAGCAGTTATGGAAAATCTGTTGATCAAAAGCCACTAGCCACGTGCCTGCTATTGCTCACATCCGTCAAGAGAATAGTAGCAGTAGCACAAACCGATTTTTAAGATCACAACGGTGCAATATATTCATCATATACGGGGGTCAAATGGTGAAAGTAAAGACAGGTTATCTACAAGCCGACAAGTGAACCATAAAGGGTGTCCAGTCCGTGAACGCAAACGGTACACAAAATCGTCAACTGTGGTTTATACATTTGTTCCTTTTACTTGGTTTGAACTTGTGATTTCAGAAAGACTGGTTACGACCACACATATTTGATTACTTTCGTGCTTGGAACACTCAGTTTAGGAAAGTACAGACTGAATGCGAATTGAAGGTGTACGAATCAGTCAACACTGAACTATAACTCTTCTGATTTTGACGTCCTTCTGCTGTGCTTTTTGGATAATACGTACGCGAATCTTGTAGGAGGCAGACCTCAATAAGAACTGCGTATTCACCCTACATCACTGTTTTCCTATTGTTCAGTTATCATAAAGCAAACGCAATGTTTTATCTACGCTCCTTCAAGTGATAGCACGGGGCATTCCCAACGACCTTTTAAGGGAACTACCCCCTCTAAGACATGCTTCGAGAGCTACTGTCACAAAAGTGCAAGTTGTAGATATTGCAATGTCTTACTTCCATCGGCGGCATTCGAAGTACCATCAGAAGCCACTCGTAGTTAGAGTAGGAACTATCCCTGTCAACCGAAAATGGCATCTTAGGCTTCAGCTGTTGTAGATAATAATAATAACAAATAACAATCGTTCAGCTGTAACACCCGGTGCCTAGCTGCCATGCCACCTGGAGGAAGCACGAGGGCTGGGATACTGTCAGGTCGCCCAGGCCTAGACAGGGGCTGGTGTAGATTCGTGGAGACGAAACTGTCACCAGCATTTGGTGTCGTCATTAAAGGTACGTCAATAAAAATGTGGACGAATGCCGAAACCATGGACATAAACTTTGCTTGTCGCAGGTGCCACTGGGAACAGCAGCGTACTTATATCTGTTGTCCCCCCTACACACACACTTTACATTCATTTGGTTCTAACACAAGTACTGGCTTTGGGATATGGCCAGATTTCCAACACTTGATAGTCGCGTTTCCGCTGTTACGAAGAGTACCAGAACACCATTCAATTAGATCTGTAGAAATCTGGATTGCAATGTCGTACATGAACTAAATTAACCAAACTCTTATGAAGCCAATAGTATTATCACCGGTGTTACTGCTAACTCGACAGTCCAAACACAGAAAGAAGGAAGTGGTCCACTGAAACCCAACAATATGAAGAATTTATACTATTAGGTTAAACTGAGCCATTGCATCGGGACCATCAGAAATCCAAAAAGTTGGCTGTAAAACATGCGAACGGCTCCAGTCGAGTTCCGAACTTGCACGAGTGTTTTATTTCTGAATTTGTTACATCTCAACTGATAGTGGGGAGAAATTGCTAAATTGATACCCACTATCCGCTTGAGCTTATGTACAGTGATTGCTTGAGGCATATAGTAAGCACTGTGTGCACCAGAACATGAGATGGACAACGCACTAAACGAGTGTCACATTAAAAATCTTGTGTTTGAGTGGGATGTGAAAACTTGGTGCCGCTAATAACGAAAGTGGCAAGAAGTAGGAACACGAAAAAGTATGATAGGATCACCGTTGATAATTTGATTCTCTCGGCTATTGGAACTCCGCCCATAAGGACACCACGTGTGTTCTTCCTTAAAAATCCGCCGTACCTTCAGATAACTGGGTTCACGACGACCGCATGCGACCTTCGCTGCTGATTCATGAACACATCAAGGCGGTTGCTCCAACCTGGAACTCGATAAACCAACACCACACAACGCCCATCACAAGCCAATGTGCCCACATTGCGCCATTTCACGGCCAACCAGCTGTCGACCTTTATTTAACGGTTACTCGAGAATCCTAATTGGATACACGCGCCAAAATTACATCAACGCTTCACACATGCGCATCCACTTATAAGATTACGAAAACGAAAATAATCGCTCAGGTCTGCGAAACTTTGGTACATGACTGTAGTTCAACCAGAAGAAAGCCCGTGAGCTGATATACTGTCAAGTTCCCCAATTTTAGATGGGGGAAATGGAGAGACATGGATTGGACTCGAGCCATGGTGGACTTTACCGCCAGCAGTGATTAAATGTTTGAAGCCGGGTAAAAGAGGCTTACTTCCATCTCGAATCCGGGACATTTCTGTATGTTACAACCGACAATCTTCGCAATGGTAGAACCCCAGTTTCCCGACCCGATAACGCTGACGCGCCGAAGAGACATCTTACGCACCAACTTAGGTACTGGAAGTGATAAGGGGAGAAAAGCATGTTACAGACAGCTTCGATACTCAGTATGGTTCGACATTACCACAGAACCTAAGTGCAACATACCGGGAGAACGAAAAGGCCGACAAAACAACACAAGGGCAATGCGAACAAGGGTCGTCTTCGCGCTTCCGCTAAGTTCAACTATCTTGGCGCGTGCAAACTACTTAGTTCAAAATCATCCGGTCCTTCAGTCCGAGACTTGGACACACGGCCGTAATTTCTCTGAAGCCTTAGTTTGCAGAGAGGGATCTTCAACATGACGCTTCAGTATTAGATGGTATACTCTGGTCCTTAAAATCTACACACGCTGCCGCAGTTTTAAAGAAGTCATTTAGGCGTACACGAGGCCCATTGTGGGCGCGGGATTCATCGTACGAGAAGCACCTGCTGTCTAGTGTGGTTTTGTCTACGGGGGACAAGGAACTAAAAGACATCACAGTTTTTCCTGAACCCAGCCATATGTTGTCTAAGTTTTTTCCGACCGGCTTCCGATCAATCGATGGCTAACCGAAGACGAGTTGCGCACTTGCGGGGTCCCTCTGAAATATAGAACACCATCCTGTGAGGTGCCACAGTTTGTGGATGATCGATTCGGCAAGATCTTGCCTCTCAGGATATATGCAGCTACAGCCGGAAGTTTCGACCGACTGTGCTGTGTGGGTGCTGCATATTTTGGTTTTATTGCGGCAGATGATATGCTTTTGGTTCTGGCAAAACTTCGGGAGACCGGACGCGTGCTTGTGTGGCATTCAGAACAAGGTCACTATAGTCACATGTTCTTCTCCCGATGGCAGCAGATAACGTTATTCCGACGCCTTCCATATGAAGTGAATGTAGACGGAACACATGTAACAAACTGCTTTGCGTAAACTTTTTAAGGCACCTAATTTTCGGCCTGTAGATACAAGCTCTATACATACTCGATAACGGATGGCATTGTAGCCGAGCGTCCGGTTGTTTGCTTTCGTGGACAGCAAACGGTTTGCTCCTGCGCGTTAACTGTCCTACTTATTCAACGAAACGATGGGCGAAAATTATCCAGTTAAACTTTTGTTATGCAAAAGTTGGTGGCGCAAATGTGAGCGGCAGGAGTCCTGTTCGGCTGTGACGTGATGTTTGTTAATTTTGTATCCGAAAAGTCATCAGGAAGCAACTATGTATCATTCAATATCCGTTTTTTGTTCATAGAAGCATTATGCCAACAGCTGGCACATATTCTACTCCAAAGCTCACCTGGACAAAGCTGTACAGGCGTTTTGTTCATCGTATTACAAGCACGGAGATTCCTGCAAGATCCACAGCTTCTGCTCCACGCGGATCTTCAAATTGTTTCGTATCTTACCCCAAAAGGGGCCATACACGCACAGTCCGCAGTAGCTCACTTTGGTAATACGGCCAATAAGCGTCCGCAGAATGCGAACGACCGACCTTAAGACCGGGTGCAGGTAGACCGGATCCGACAGGCTTAATCATACCACATAAAAGGTGTCCCAGGACGCCGAGTGGCTCATGAGAGAATTTAAGATGCATGCATCGTACCACTCTGCCAGACGGCAATTCCTGTTGGAGGACTCCCAATATCTGAACGTGGTCTGCCAAAAGACCCTGTAATAATAATAATAATAATAATAATAATAATAATAATAATAATAATAATAATAATAATAATAATAATAATAATAATAATAATAATAATAATAATAATAATAATAATAATAATAATAATAATAATAATAATAATAATAATAATAATAATAATAATAATAATAATAATAATAATAATAATAATAATAATAATAATAATAATAATAATAATAATAATAATAATAATAATAATAATAATAATAATAATAATAATAATAATAATAATAATAATAATAATAATAATAATAATAATAATAATAATAATAATAATAATAATAATAATAATAATAATAATAATAATAATAATAATAATAATAATAATAATAATAATAATAATAATAATAATAATAATAATAATAATAATAATAATAATAATAATAATAATAATAATAATAATAATAATAATAATAATAATAATAATAATAATAATAATAATAATAATAATAATAATAATAATAATAATAATGTTTATTCCCAACTTGTGGGTGGCGTAACGCCTGACATGATTATAGTTTTACAGTCAGAATGGAGCATAACTGGGGGGTTTGTGTGGGTGGGGATTGCACAAAAAGGGGACAAAGTCATAAACAGTAGGGAATATTCGACGAATACCCGCCATGAATTTACGAAAATACCATTGACGAATTGCATTTTATTTATTGGCATCACTGATACAAGCTTAATTGGTAGTCGCTCCATTTTTCATTTTCTTAGGATTCACTTCACGGGACAAGGATTCTGAAACGGAAAATGGGCAAGCAATTAATCTTCGTGAACAGCGTTTAAGCATCTGGATGTAACGGAATTTTATTTGTTTGCTTACCTAGTGGTTCATAATTCCAATTCCCGGAATGAGGGATAAATCTATAGTCGTTGCGGATTGCCATGGGTTCATTGATTCGTCATTTTAGGCCTTCGAGTTACAATCACACGAATTCTTCGTCATCACGGGGTTCTAAAGCAAGGTCCACAAAGCTTATGCTAAGAATTTGGGCCTCAAGTTACCAATCCGAATGTGTCCGAGTACCTGATTGGCGGCGTACGTCGTCATCCGGGAAACCACACGTAGAACGCAGATATCTCCCTCCCGAATTTCTCGGTGGTAACAAACCTGGGATCTGTTCTCCTCAGGATTTGCAAATCGTGGCGAAATCTACGCGACTAATGTTTGGTGCACAGTCACTTGCTCAGCTGCAATATCAAAGCGAGCCATGGGGTGGAATATGTGCCGACTGCGGTTGGAAGTTGTCTGCAAAATTTACACCAATGCAATGAAACGCACACGTTTCCGGATGGCTTGGCGTGCGTGAAAATAGCACAGCATTATATCGCAGCCGAATACAGATTTGGCAGCCCATATCTGCGGGCATGAGAAAGATAAAGTGGCAGATTATAGGTAAGAACACTTGGGAGGGCGCTTGTCGCACTTGCGGACTAATGCTCTGCGATTCAGGCTGGTAAGCGAAAGTGCTAAGATTTAGTAGTGACACGACAGTCCTGGTGAGTGCGCAGAATAGGAGGGCTTAGGGCATATTTCAAAAAAGTGTCTAGTGTGTATAGTCGCTTGACGAAGGCCGCCTTTCTTCTGCTTGGAAGAAGCGATTGTCACGCCAATTTACAAAACTGGTGACCGACTATCACCTGGCAGCTATAGGCCTATTAGCCTCACTAGCGTGCCGTGCAAGGTGATGGAACGCATTCTGAAGCAAGCTATTACAGATTACATTACTTCCAGCAATCTGATATCTCCAG